>NW_010253779.1:0-487 GCF_000690775.1 Eurypyga helias
ATCAGGCGTTTGGCAGCCTCGGCGTATTTGAAGAGCAGCCTCTTGGCTTCCTCCCGGAACTTGATTCTGGATAACCTGAGGGAAGCATGGATTCACAGGGGTAAATCCCCGTGCTGCCCCAGGACAAACCCCCCGGACGGGTGCTCCGCCCTGGAGCGGTACCTGATGGGAATGTCGTTCATGATCTCCCTGAACATGGAGGGAGACACCACTGGCTCACAGTCGCTCGGCAACAGAGGGTCCGTCCCCTTGTCCACCACCTTCCTCTCCAGCATCCAGCGATTGAAGGACTCCCTGGGGGGGTCAATCCCTGGAGAAGCAGATGGAAAGGGTCTCGTCAGCAGGACAGAGATCCCTGGAAGCTGACACGGACCATCAGTGGGACCTCACGACCCAGCGACAAACACGTCCCAGGGGCTACAACCGTCCCAAAAAGGGGATGACAGGGAAGGGACAGGAGGAAGGAGGCCCCAGCGCAGCAGGAGCC
>NW_010253779.1:551-1208 GCF_000690775.1 Eurypyga helias
TGCTGGCACAACTCCCGGTAATGCTGCCGCAGCTTGAGGATGAGCTGGGATCGCAGCAGCTCCACCTCGGGGTGCGGGGACAGCACTTCCGACGGCGCTCGCTGCTTGATGACAGCGTTCGTCTGGATGTCCAGGTCCCAGTACACCCTGTGCCAGAGGCAAATGTCATCGGGGTGGCCGGAGCAGTGGCTGCTTGTCGGATACCACCGCTAGAGATGCGGCTCCGGGCTCTGTCACCGGCCGGGAAGTTGAGCTACCGGGACCCCCGGCAAAGACACGGGGGATTGCATCCCTCCGGTTCTCCCCCAGTGCTGCCCGGAAAACCCGGTGTCCCAGCTACCTCCGGAAAGACAAACAGGCACCACTCACTCCGTTGGCCGCAGAAGAGCCGCCTGCTGTTTGTCCTCGGGCGAGACGCACCACGCCTTCAGGACAGAGGTTCCGGGGACGCTGGGGGAGCTGGGAACTGCCTGAGCCGCTGCGTTCCCGGGGACATCCACCTGGGCGGGAGGAAGAGAGTGACTGCCCCGGGCAGACGGGCGAGGGGGAAGCAGGCAGCCTGCCCCACGGTCCTGCCCCGAGGCCACGATGGACACCCCCCGAATGGCCAGAGCACCCCGTGCCCGGACGTGCACCCCGTCTCTGCCAAATCCCGGC
>NW_010253780.1:0-8274 GCF_000690775.1 Eurypyga helias
GCCTTCCCCTCCGCTCCCAGGCCTGCGCGCACTTGCAAGGGCGAGAAATGCCACAGAGCTCGCTGAGTGCCTTCCGCCTGCTTTTCCAGGAGACTGCAGAGCTGCAAGGTGAACACCACCAGCCACATCGGCGGGAAAACGGCTCCCCGCCCTGCGCAGGGTAAGCTGCTTTCCCACCGCTGCCCGGCTCCCCCTTGGCGTGCACCAGCGTTTCGTGTTGATGTGCCGCTACCGTGGCGTCAGCGGCGAGTAATTACCAACTGGGAGAATTAAGTTTCAGAAACTACCTGGGTATCGGCGAATTGGCGCGCGTCTGCCTGGTAATGTATTCTTAGCCATTAGGACGCTGTCGGCCCGGCGAGGCTGAGGCTCATGCGGGTGATCGCTTGCTGCCCATTAGGGATGCGATATACTAATATTTGCCACAGTTGCTATTTTTTAGGTTCTCTTCTCCTCTATCGAGTCTGCCCCTCCCTTTGCTAGTCTGCTTAAAACCAGCAAGCTTCGTTTTCTTAGCAGACAAAGGTCGATCACAGCTTTTATTTCTGAATGCAAATGTTCTAGGACTTGTGCCAGTCTTGCCTTCATTGATTTCAATATAGCTTCTTTCTTGAATGGCATCCCCCCCCTTCCTCTCCACACACCCCCCTTTTTTTTTCTTAAATAGAAGGAAACCCAAGAAAAGAAACAAAGTTGGGCGGCGCAAGTTTTTGTATTTATTTAATATTTAAGTGTTCATAACATTATTAAACATCCATGTGCAGAGCAGTTCTAGCGCAGCTGCTAACGAGTGCGTAGTGTTTTATGCCATTTGTGTGTGTCTACGTGAGGGCATGTGTTAGCATTTCTCAACTAATATTTTTTAAGGTAGCTGTGATGATCTTCAGTAATTGCATCTCATTACTGTTACGTTTCCTGATTGTCTTAGCAATGTGAATTTGGACGTCAATATCTTCACGCTTTGTATTTAAATTTTATAATACCTGCAATTGTCCAGGATTAGTTTATAATTGCCATTTTTATAATACATTTTAAAAATACTGTTTTTGATGTCCTTTGAAGGTCCGTAAGTTCCATCAATGTATTTTCTTCTTTATCTTTTACGTGTGCGCACGGGCACATGCTCACACACACTCCCGGTCTCTCGCTCTTCGGGTGGTAATGAGAAAAATTATTTTAAGTATACCTAAATATTAGAATAATGCCATTTGTAGATCAGTGTAGCATGTGGGTATAGATGTACCGTTAGGCACAATTTGGCAGACGATGATACACTTAAGATTTATTGCTACTATGAAATTGCAAGACCTATCGTAATACTGACTTTGTGTTCTTTATATAGACAAGTGCATGTGGAAATTAAAGTTTCTGGAAACAAATGTATGGTAAAGACACTTTATGAGAAAACTAGTCCTTTCATATATATTTGTAAAACAAAATGCTTTCCTCTACATTGAAAATATTTTAATATTTTCTCTTCGATTTTATTGTATATCCAGGCATTATAGTAAATAACAAAACAAATCCAAACAAGTTTGGGTTTTTTTTCCCCTACAACTGCACCTCGCCACCCCCCCAATAACTAGAAAATACCCAGTGATTTGTACAAAAATAGTTTTAAATTCAGGCCATTGACAGCATTGTATGAAAACCATCTCCATATTGGCATTGCATTTGAACTGTTTTATGGCAACATAAACTGAAACACAACTCATAACTTTAAGTAGTAAAACAGTATTTATTGGCCGGTCAGGCTCAAAGTAAGTAGAGAATGTTTTAGTGAACTGTGTAGATTAAGAAAGGAATTCAGGAACGTATGACTTGGTGATAGCTGAAATTAATTTCTTCAGAGTACTTTTTTAGAGGCCTGTAGTAGCTGTGAAGTACACTGCAAATGAAATACTAGTTGAGGGTTTTAACTTGTAGTAGTTGTGAAATCATAGACTGCTAAAGACTTCTCACCAAGAAATTTCAGAGTACTCAATTATACTGCTTCTAATGATGCTGTTATTCTAAAGAGGATTTCTTTTTCTTAGGTTGTAATACTTGTTGGGATGGTTTTGTTGCTGAGGACTAGCACTTAAAGGAATATAAAATTGCTTCTGGTGTATTAGCTCATTATTTTGTGGTGGCTAGCTAGGAATGATCACTGTGGAAGTAAAAGATCCAGAATTGCCTTCTTACTGCTTTATTTCACAGTGAGGATTTCTACAAGCATGCTGAAAATGAAGATAGCAGTGCATAAAGATCACGTGTGTGTTAATTGTAGAAGGATTAAAATCTATTCATTAGCTTGGTGAATTCCAAGTCTTTAAATTTAAATTCCAAGGTTTTAAATTTAAAATTATTTTTAGTCTGTAACTTGAAATATAACTGCTGATAGAAAGATTCAGCCCCTAAGAGAAATGCCTTCAGGAATTATGCACATGAGCTAGAGCATATACATTTTGGAAGTGTTTTGTGCTGGACTGCCAAGATTTTCGTACAAAACGTTTGGTGCATAGAATTAAGAATTAAAAACGTAGACGACACTTTGCTTAATTAAAAGATGTGGGGTGTTTTTTTTTAAGGTGGCGAGGATGGAGTTTTGCATGTCTGCAGGTAATAGTTGAGTGAAACACATAGAAAATAATGTAAGATGCACTGGTTTTGCTCCAAACTCTGTCTTTCTCCCTTAACCCCATCCTCCAAATGGATTTTTATCCTCCAAAAGGATATTTAAGGTGTTGCAGAAAAATGAACAGTCTATTCTTAAACTCCCACCTATCTTGACTAAAAATATGTCTTTCACTAAATGATACGAATGCAGAGAAGGCAGGGAACACGAAGGAAAGGTACGTATGTTCTAGGCCTGTGAGTAATGCAGAGTGCTCGACAGAGAGCACTGTTACGTGCACGGCAGAGAGCAGCTTGCAGTGAAACAAGAGGAGCATAGTCCGCAGCATTTTACACAAATAGGTGGGTTATGATCTGATGCTTAATTTCACAGATAATAAATGGGGCGTGCATCGTCCTTATTCAGGCTAAACTTTTTGAAATTATTTGGGATTTTTTCTGGATGATCGCAGCCAGGTTTGGATTAGGTTAAGGGAGATATTTCTTGTGAGCCAAGGAGAGGGAAAGGGGAGGAGGTGGAGAGAAGAAAGGGAATGGAGCAGGAGTTACCATTTTCAGTTGTGGGTGCAGTCGAGTTCTCATCTTCATTGAATATAGAAGATAATGTAAGACTGTAAGGCTGGATTATATTTTCTGTGTCTGTATTGGTACAGCACTGCCTTTTCCTAGCATGTGCCAAGTATTCATAAACATTTTGTAGCAGCCAAGGAGAAATAAAAGGAGTGGAAGAACTGCCTTGTTTAATACAGTTGTTTTTTTTTTTTTTTAAAAAAAAAAGAGGTCTTTGAGCAGGGGGAGAGTTTGGGGTGTGTGTAATTCACAGCCACTCAATGATTCAGCAGCACCCTGGTAGCCCGAATGGTTTCACTGTAATCGGCCTTCGCCCATGTGCCACATATTCCTGTGGTGTGAAACTTTGGCAGGGCCTTCTACCTCCTCGCACGGCAGCGTTCCAAGTCTCCTGTGCACATGGGTGCTCAGGGCACGGGCAGGCCTGTGATCGTGACACCTTCCCTCAAGAAAATGGTAATGTGCTCTAATTGGGCATTTTTCCTACTAACTGCATCAGTGGCTCTCAGCTTGAAACAGGTGCAGGTGATCAGCTCCCCCTCTCCCTCCTCCTCCATCCCCTGCAATGGTGGTTGGTGTGGAGGTCTAATGTATGTAACAAAGCAGTGCTGCTGTACGGCTCTAATTTTGATCTGTGGTGCCTGTACCTGTCTGAGAATTAAAAAAAAAAATTAGAAATATGATTACATGTATGTGTTTCTCAAATAAGACATACTGTAGAATGTGTTTCTTCATAGCAACATCCGTGTTCGTATAGCATGCGTGCTTGTACCATGCATTTGATTTTTGCGAAGGTAGGTATTCTTCTATTCAGTACACAGGCAGCTAGGCTTATGATGGCAGCCGGAAGACAAAAAGTTGCAGTCCCTCTAGCCAGCACAATAGACGTTCGTAAGGAGAGTGTTCCTAGTAGGTAGAAAATGGCGGGGCAGATGTTTTCAAGTACACACGCACTTCTGCGAGTGCTGAGTTTATACTACTGTAAACTGTACTGGCTGTGCAAATCTGTACTTGTTTATGCATTTGACTCCGTGCCTGATCCGCAAGAAGTTGAATTCTGTTGAGTTTGTTGGGCTTTGGAGCAGTCCCCCTCTACCCAGATCCTCACTAACATAGTATGTATGCAGGGTTGTGGAGTCACTAGTAAATCTGGCCTAGAACTTCTCACTAGCGAGCAAACTGATTTGTGGTTTTCCTAGGAACAATGCAGAAATTTGTCCACAGGTATTCCTGCATTCATGTAGAATATTTTTAAATCTCCTAGTGACCCCAGTACTAGTAGGATTTCATTAAAATTTGGCTTATGATCCCCAGAATAGAGCACAATTCTGTTTAAGAGGCCTTGATTTGTAGTAGGAGACGCAGGAATAAAATGCTCGAAATCGGGCCCTTTGCAGCCTCTCTTTTAAAAATATATAGCACTAAATATAATCTCATTGTTTTGAGTTTCCCTCTGTATTATTTAGTAGTTGTACACTTTCCTCTCTTGCACGCATTTGAGATTTGCTGTGCCCTACCTCTGGAAACAAAGGATCTGATCCAAAGGCCTCCGAAGGCGACGGGGGTTTTTCCGTCGACTTCACATGGCATTTGGATTAAGCCTGTATATATAATAGTTTGCAGTGATGATCTGACTGCTGTAGTGGTTTTCAGGGTCTTCCACAAAACTTTTCCCAGCTCTCATGAAAATTGTCCAGGCATGATACTCCAAAGTACATGTCGAAGCATTGAGCATGTTCCGTTTTTTTGTTTAAAAAAAAAAAACAAAACGGGGAGGTCTCCAAAGAGCTTCGTCTCACAGATACTCCAAATGGGAGTTCTATGAAATAAAAGAAGAGTGAGTGTTGGTTCCGTATTTGGTATGTAGCTGATGCATACATACCAAATGCACCTTATGCATTCTTCATTTAAATTAGGGCAGTCTTTTTGGAAGGAGTCTATAGATTTCAGATGGCAAGATACTACTTACTTATTTTTATACACGTAAGTTTCATTTAACCTCAGCCGTAGTATCCTGTTATCTGCCAGGGAAAACATTTAGCTCCTGTCCAATCTCCCTGGAGTTTCAAAGTGATTTGCTCTTTTCAAACTTGTTAAAACACAAATAGAAAAGTAAATTGCTTTGCATACCGATTGAAGGTTTTGCAAAGGGTAAGGAAGAGAAGCTAAGGAAAAATGAATTTATTATTATAATAACCCACATACCTTTATTAAATATTAATGAACTCATCATTTGCTATAGCCTTTGATTGATTGTGTTTGAATTGTTGACTGATATTTTGCAACACTTGAAGTCTGAGGTACACTTAGCATGTTGCCCATGCATTCAGATACCCGCATACAGATATGTGGCATTCATTCAGCTCCTGAAATTCTTTTGTCGGTGTAGGCAGACATTTCCAGAAGGAGAATGCAGCTTCAATTTTAATAATAAAAGACTTTACATGGTTTAATAACTATAGACACAAATATTTTTAGAACACCACGTTAGAAAAAATTGCATTATTTGAAACTGGTCTTGTTTTCTTTATTTTTCCCCGTTTATTTTTTTCTTGTTTTAGGTAATTTCAGAATTAGAAATGCACACTAGAAACAGTTGATCTCGGGAGCTAGAAAACAAGAAGCAGCCCCATCGAGTCTATTCTAATGCTGGGCAGGGGCAGGAGGTGGCACTGAGTAGCTTGGAGAAATACGTGCTAGCGTTTTTGTGTTTTACAAACGTGATAGGCCAGGATACTTCGCACTGAAGTTGATTCATCAGAGAGAGAGGTCAGTTTGGGGTTTCTGTAAAGGCGATACACTTCATGCTGATTTTTCAACACAGGTTCTATTATTCTCTGCAGCAGGTTGCTCACAGTCACTGGCCTTAACAAATCGCAATAGGATAGGTGATAGACTTTGCTCTGGCCAGAAGATAAAGCTGTAGAAGAATTCATGTACATTTTCAGGTGTGAGATGTAATAACCATAAAGAAGTTACCGATATGTACAATGTTTAAGATGGACAGTTTCAGTTTCGGTTCAGAAAGTACGGTCTTGGTGAACAGGAAACTTTGACATGGACTTTTAAATGCATTGTGGCAATCTTTTCATAATTATTCTTGCTTTTCATTGAAAGTCAGTGGGCAAAAGGAGGGGAAAGCTATTTAATTGCATCCAAGACGTTTTGATCACTCTGTGTGTTTTGCTACCCATACACAAAGAGCTCTGGAATACTTATTCTACATTTGTATATACAGCAAGTATTATTTTCAAAATATTTAATTCTCTGGTAAATCGTTATTTTTTCCCTCTTTTTTAATACTTTTGTCTCTGATTGCAGGGTGGTTTTTTTCTTTTTTTTTTTTTCTGTTTTTTTAAATAAAGGAGAGTTCTCATGGTATTTTTGTTACCTTTGGCAGATGAGATGTATTGTCCTATTTGTCTGTAGGAAACAAAGTAGTGTATCCAGTCCTGAGTCAGTGGAAAGCCTCCCACAGGTATCAGAGGGTTTTGGATTATATTGTCAAACCAAAGCAACACTAATTTAAAAACCTGACACGGGAAGCCTGAACTCAAATGACTCTTCGTGTACATTTAAAGAACGCTACATTCTTCATGACCTTACGGACTTAAGCAGTTAGCTTTTTTACCTTCTTACTTTGTCTGATTTAAACCAAGGAGTGTCAGAATCTTGCTTTCTTGTTTTAAGGGACACAGCATTGGTATTCTGCTGCTCAAGCATGTATTTAGGAATTGCAGGGTGCATGGGAAGGAATTGATCATATTATTCCAGGATGGATGGAAACTGTTACAGGCCCAAGGGGTGTGCACATATAAATTTTGCTGCAGTGATTCATTGTGGTGTTTGGTTTTTGTTTTTCATGCAATGTGAAATACAGGGATTTTACGTTTTAAAATCTAGTTTTATTAGTAACCATTTTTTAAAAGTAGTTTTCCAGCTCAGTCTGTTATGAAGATAGTTACCAGTTTTTAATTGAAGGTTATACATTTCTCATTCTATAATTATAGAAGGAGGAATTAAAATGATCACGTGGAAATTTTGTTTCTTAAATGGAGATTTACATTGATGGATTGAAGGTTTAAGGTGCAGATTTACATTTAAATTACATATTACATGACATTTACATTTTAAATTATACTAAAACAATTATTTCTACTGTCTCCTTGGTGCCTTTTGAATGCCTCTATAAAATTATTTCATTTAAAGTATAACCTATTCTGCAATATATATGTTTCATGTATGAGATCATAGTATTTTTTTGCACGGATGCCCTCCTACGTGGTATAAATAAAAATGGAGTTGAACGTGTCATATTCACATATAAGCCTATAAGATGCTATTTAGTACTTTATTTAGAGTGGCAATGGCTTTCTTCTCCATAATCAAAATGCTCTCAGGGGGTGCTGTTTAATAGGATAAAAATGGTATCTATCAGATGCATGTATTTTTTCCCCAAAATGCTTTCAAGAGTCAAAACTGAGTGTTGCTGAAGGCAGGCAGCTAAGGAATAGCACTTGGCTGCAGATACAGCCGGGTAGGAACGAGGTGGTCTAGAGTTTCTAGAAGGAGAGGACTGATCTGGGAGAGAAAAGCCAACTGAAAGGTGGCTGTACCTGTTGGGAAGGCTGAGCCAGTGTGGAAATCAGGAGAGACAACAAAATGGTTGTATCTTTATGAAGCTACTCTCATGCCTGTGGAAGGGACTGTACGTACATATATATGTTCCTGGTAAATATTTCTTCAGCCTGTGACACTGCAGTCCACAGTCAGTTTTGGCAAGTTCAAAGGAACTTAAAGTATGAGCAGTTGGATGTGGCTGTTCTGCTCCCATATTAGGTTCTGGGTTGGACACAGAAGCACTAAAATTCCATTCTTGTCAAAATAATTGCTGCAAGCCTTTTAACTTTTGATGCCTCCAAGCTGAATATGTGAAAGAGTACACACCTGCCTGGTGGTAGATTGAGCTTCATGTGGGAGAGGGCGGTGAGTGATCAAATCCCTGGATTTTGTAACTTTTCTTCTCATGGGTGTGTTCCTCGTGAGATACACTGTAACCTGAAATACAGATTAATTGAAGGTTCAGCA
>NW_010253780.1:8305-34924 GCF_000690775.1 Eurypyga helias
CCTGAAGCTCAGTCTGTGAAAAATCAGGCCTACGCCTTCACTGTGTAGATTAGTTTTAAACTTGCGAATAGTGGGAGACATACAGAAAAGTTTTGTAACTCAATGTCTGGAGACCAAGCTGAAAAATTACTTTGCCAGTGGACTGGCAGACTTTGTTACAGGTCTGTACGAGTATTTTTGAGAAACGCTCATAATGGAAAGGTTTGTCCAGGTGACCAGTGGCTGTGTTTCGCCGCGCTGTCTAGTGGGTATTACTTCTGATGGCAGTTAAAAAGGTAAAGCCATTCTTCACAGAGCGAATTTCACCTCTTTGCAGATGACCAGTTCAAGGTCTGCATAGAGTTTAAGTCCCACTCGAACCACTTCAGATAGCACACAGCTTTGTTACGTCCTTTATGTACTGTGAGCTACTGCTATAGAAACTGCTGGGAGGAATACTGGGTACAAAGAATAGTTTTTATTGTGCCACTGAAATCAACAGTGTTAACACTTTCTGGTTGATATCATCGACAGTCCAAAGAGTTTGTCAGTTGCTCTTCTATCATTTAATATAATATCCTTTAATTTGTAAGTTATGTATCTTAGACATGCTGTTGTCAAGAAATTAGTATAAAGTATTCATATGTGGGAGTCGTGGTGCCCTTGTCTGGAAAAATGAGTAAGAAGTTGGGAGATTCTTTTATGTTGAGCCTTGGGTGTAACAGCAAGAGCCTCTCCAAGTTTCTTCCTTGCCTCAGCACCTCGCCTTGTAAGTTGGAGATAACTGATGTCACCCACTAGATTTCTTCTGTGGGAAACAGTTGATGCCCAAATAAACCACATGCAACATACACATGGAGAACACTGAGCTGAGAAGGGAGAGGTTGTGGACTTTTTTTGAAAGGCAGTGCCTGCGGAATTTGAGGGGTTAAATACAGCTTTGCACAAGACGGCATCTCATAGTCTAGATCTGTGTTGCAGCTGCTCTTCTAGTCCTGCACTGACTCTGAATGGAGACTTTGACTCGTAGATTTAGGAGGCGACTCCTCTGCCCCCCAGAATTCAGTAGCAGTCTCTGCTGTGGAAGGTTATGTGCTTACTTGCCATGAGGTTTCTTTCATCACCACCATCTTGTAAATTAGTTGCTCTGTTTTATGCACTCAGAGTCACAGGAGAGATTGCAACACATACAGCCTCTGCATGGATATACCCCAAATAAAATCGAAGTCTGAATCAGAACAGCTCAATGGAAAGATGCTGTGAATTTGTCTGCTCTGTTGCCCTTCCGGTTTAGGATTCTGCTGTACAAGTAATTAAAATCCAGTATGTTGATAGCAGCTTAAGATTGTATGAGGAAATTAATTAGAACATTAAAAAAAAAAAAAAGGCAAAATCCCAAACCTTTACGGAATGCTAAACGATGGCCATGGAAACTAAAACTTGGAAATCATAACGTTTTATGTGCTCCCTGCAGAATAGAAAACTGGGAGGGAACTTTTAAAAATAAAGACACTGACACATTTTTGTTCTTTGTTTGCTGACTTTTTTTTTCCTCTGACAAGCCTGTGCTTTTTATCCTAGTGCTTGCCTAAACGTAGTTGCATTTAAGATTTTTTTTTTCTTTGTACAGCTACCTCTCCCCTGTCGCTGCTGAAGGAGCGCGGTTTCTCGAAGGCGGGCAAGCGTGCCCGGTTCGTGCAGCATCGGTGTTGTGTAGCAAAATCAGAGTCGACTCCAGTGAGCAGGTTTTCTCAGTCACCCTGTCTGCAGCCTTCATTCTCATCAAGGGCACAGCTACACAGCGCTGTGCGTCTGTGTGCCCCAGACACACACGTGATGCAGGGAGTTGGGGAGCAGGAGGGTTTGGCGGAGCGCAGTGAGCCACACTGGTTCCACCATGTGGACAGCCTCAAGCCAGCTGAAGCTGTGCTGCTTCAGTTACCGCGGAAGGCCAGCTGTGTTTTACTGAATGCTGTAAAAACTGGGGTGGTTTGTTTTTTAATTTCCCCAGCATTTCTAATAAGTGTGCCTGTGACAATCAAATCCCGCAGATGCTTATGCGTGGTGTTTTTGCGCCCACTGGTAGGCCCAGACTGTGTTACTTCATGTCCTCTCTCCCTCCTATTGCTGCGTCCCCTCTCCTTGTCTGCAGCTGGTGAGGCCTGTGTGAAGAACAGTGCTTTGAACCAAAAGTGAAAATAGAGCAGGCCTGCAGCTGGTTTTCTGACGTGTTCCCTAGCAATCCTCTACCCAGTTTGAGAGCTTTGAAGCCTGATGATGAGTGGTGCTGAAATCTTCAGGTGTCTCCAGCTGGCTCCTGAGGGCTTCTGGTCACCGGCCTTACTTTCTCGTTACCTGCTGTGTGAGAGCACGTGCATCCTGAGCACCGAGAGGTGTAAGCTAGCTGGGGCAGGCAATGTAAACTCTTCAGTTTACATTACTCTTTGAGATCAAGTGGGAGAAATTGGACAAATATTCTAGTTTGGGCTGTTAAACTGGGTGGGTATGTAACTAAATGGAGTAAGTGCTCCAATTTTTTTTATGCAGTTTGCACAAGATTTCAAAATTTCTGTGTTTGATTTTTGGGTTTTTCACCACTTTTTCTTTACTCTTTAAGTCCAGTCTTTGCAAAATTACTGGTAGGCATGGCTATGGTTGCCGGAATTGTTTTAGCTTGTGCACCTCCAGTGTAGTCAGTGCCTGCCTCTGGCAGATGCTCAGATTGGAGGGGAAGGCAAAATGAGGAGTTTCCTTCAGCTTGGTAAATGGTATGCTAAAAATGATGAGCGAAGGCCTGGAAACTCATTGTGTCACAGATGAGCTGACATGGTTTTGAATGCACTTTTTGAGAAACAGAGGTGCTGATTGCTCCAGGAGTTCATTGTCAGAGCTAATGAGGTCTGCAAGTACATTGGAAATCTTCGTTGGGAGGAAAATCGGTAGTAAACCAGTGTTTCAGTCTGTAGTCTCAGCAAGTCATTTACTTTTAAAAAATCTAATTCTTCTCAGAAGTGAAAACATTTCTGCAGGTGTTGTAGTGAAACACAGTATTTGAGCAGTAAGTCAGTGTTGGGAGGATTTTTGCTTTCTTTTTGTAAGAGGCCCCTCCAGTAACTCCCAAAACTCTTCACAACTATTTCCTTTGTGCCTGGTTTAAAAAAAAAAAAAAAAGGGAATTTTTACAAGATACATGTTAATTTTACCTCTCAATCAGTAAAAGGTTCCTCCCTAGCATGGAATGTACACATTACAAACTGTTTAACTGGAAGCCAATTTATATTTTCAGTATATATTTTATGAATAAATTACTAATATTGCTTATTCTTACTGTGAATGTACTGCCGCAAATAATGTGGTGAGTTTTCCAAAGAGTAACACCATGAGGCATTAAACCTCTCCCTAAAAATACCTGAGCACTGAAAAACAGTAGTGCCCAAAAAAAAAAAAAATATTCTTGGGGAGAAACTGAGATAGAGGGGAAAAAAAGGGTGAAACACGTGTTTCTGTTGATTCAAGAGTTCATATTTTATTTTGTTTAGCAATCCAGATGCATTTTTTATCTTTAGAAAATAAAAATACAGAATTTTGAGTTCCAGTTTGAAAAAACAGAGGTCTTAAGTTTATGTATTCCACACGGTTTTAATTTTGCGAGTGTATGTCATTTTAAGTTTAAATTTTGATGTTGAAATCAATTGCTTTGGTAAATTATTCTTTAAAAAGGAGGAAAGGATGTATTTCAGTTCAGACAAGTAAAGTAAAAGACATGACTCCATGGCTGCTTCTGGTGATAGAAAAAGCACAACAGCTTCGGTAATTGCAGTATCAGACCCTAAGTAGTTGTCTCTGTAGTAGCATTGTGATGGTGCAAACCTTGCCGGCGCTGTACTTTTTAGCAGGCTTCTGTTTTGTCAAAAGGTGAGAGAGGCTGCTATAAATAACTGTGATTGATTGTATTGTAGGTAATGAATTTTTTGGAGTTACTACAGAAGTCGGTATGCTTTGGGTTTTTATCTTCCCTCTTAAATAGCTTGCAGTGCTATACCATTTAGTATACCTTTATTTAATTTGTCTCATCTGTGACACAGTGTCTTTTAAAGAGTGCAAGCTTTAGATGGAAATGTAGTTCTCTGGCAGAAAGAAGCTTCAGTAAAAGTAGTTGTACTACTAGTTCATCCTATGATTAATAGCAAGACTTGCTTAGAAGTTAGTCTTTGATTTCCTCTGCTTAATTGTAGCCCTAAGTGAAATGGGTTTTTGATTTATAGAAAATGCAAAATTGGGTACAGAAAGTTTTAAATTACAGTAACAGTAAAAAATTTCCCACAATAATCATCCCATATTGTTTCAATTCAAATGTGCTAAGGCTTGATTTGTGTGGGAAAGAACCCGTAGCAGCCAAGTTCCACATTTGAAACTGGGGAGAGAGGAGGATCAATTACCCTTTTTTGAGGGTATAAAAATATGCCTGAACTTCACTATGTAATACTCTTGTCACATACTCCCCTCACTGGAAGGGTGCGTGCTACTTAACTAATGTAGAATAACTATTTTCTTACATGGGTACCATGTAAAAGTAAGTAGAAAAATTATGTTGGGACATACGAGAACATGGGCAAAAAAGGCAGAAGCTTTAGGCAAAACAATGGCTTGTAATCGTGACTGGGAGCAAATCGATATTTTTTAGATATACTTGAATTCTATGGAATGGTTCAGTGTACTGCTAAAGTTACAATAACCGTGGTTTAATAACAGTAGCTTTAATAACAGTAGTTTAATTCCTAAACTCCGTTTTGGAAGTTCTGCATGGCTGATCTCGTTTGCGTCAGCATGTTTATGTTGACTTTGCTTTCATTAGACTCCAGTCGCTATGTATGTTTACAGCACTAATCCTAGACGTTGAAATTCTAGATAGCTAAAATATAATCAGTATCATTGAAGCTATTCTGAGGGAAATCACTTTGCTTTAATGGGGCGAGACCAAATTCTGCTCCTCAAGAATATGAAGTTGCTTTTTTATGTACCAAAATACAGCTAAAAATAATTTTGAAAATAATAGTGCAGTTGTTTTTCTCTTGGCCAACTTCCTGATTTTTTTTAAAATCCTGCTTTACAGTCTCTCCTCACATGCAGTTTTTATTTGGAACATACTGAGTTTACAGTTTAAATAAATATAAAATACTGCTGCCATTTGATTTGGCATGACCAAAATTTAAAATCTAAACATAGGGTGTAGTATTGATCCATTTATAAGCATTTTCAAATTGTATTGCATTTCTTGGATAATTTATTGTAGTAGCATTTTAAAGTCAGGTAAGGTTTACTTTCGTGCTATGGTCTGACAGTTTAATCAAGATAAAAATTTAGAAACAAATCAGCACTGTCTTTTATAAAGTGCCTCTAAATCCAGGGTAATTGGGACCAGACCTCAGTAAAAGGCAAGGATCGCAGTTTCATGCTACCAATACCAGTGGGTGTTGATCCACAGCTGCATCATATAAGAAGAGAAGATGCACGAAAAATTAAAGGATCCCCACATGCATTTTTCTGTAATACACCTTTTCCAGAGTACAAGGTTGATGGAAAATTCCCTTGAATTCTGTGTGTTAGCCTGCTGTAAATAGTGCCATATGTTCTGCACGCTTTAACTCTTCCCTTTTGATAGCACTGGACAATTTTTAAGTCAGCTTTCTTTACTTTGTAGTTTTGAAATATTTAAAACAAACAAAAAAAACCAACCAAAAACCCCACTAAAAGCCTGTACTTAATAAAATCAGAAGAGGGAAGGTAGAATAACAGTGCTGCTGGTGCATTTGTATTGTGCTGGTGTCAACTGGCTGACTTTGGACTCTACAAGGGCCTGTTTGGAGGAGTTGTGTCATGCCAGGACGTACCTTGCAATATGAGCTGCAGTGCAGGTTACGTTTGCATTCTCTCTGCCTTTCCAGGACTCATGCTCAGCTGGAGCGTATATGAGCTATAGACTGAGGCTGTACGCTCTGGCAGCACAGATGGAGTATTCTGTCATTAGGACTGTTTGTTGCCTGTTGGAACACACAGCATATTTCTACCGTGGCATCAACAGTTTCTAAGAACTGGGGTCAAAATAAACAGGTTGCAGTTGCATACAGGAACAGTCTGGGAAACGACTTAAAATTCCTTGCCTAGGCATAAGCATATTCCTAGATATGTGGATAAAAAGGCATTTGTATAGCAAGGGGCTCACCTTTTTAATTTGCACTAGCGTATACAGGTTAGCATAGATTTGCAGGGGTACAGTTCATAAGTTTTCTATGGATATTGGCATATGTATGCAAAATTTACCTTAAGTAAATAAGCAAATGTAAGCACATTAATCTTGCACTGTTTCCCCCAGCGTTCGTAGTGCTTTAGCAAAGGGGAAGTGATGTGGTGCACATTTCAAAAAACACATAATCAGGCTCCAGTCTCTCTGCAGGGGTGGATGTCACCAACTGCACTGCTGCACGCGGTCCCTTTGAAGGCGATAGGACTCTTCACAGGAGTGAAGCTCAAGCGCTGACAGACATGCTCTGGCAAACCTCCTTGGAGTGGTGTAAGTTGCTGCAGCCCTAAACTCCCTGCTCCACCCTGTTACTGGGGATTAGTGCTTCCTCAGCAGAATGTGCAGCGGGGAACATGTGCCCACACCTTAGCTGCTTCATTGCAAAACCCGCAGGTTGAGCTCGGACCCGTCGAAATGCATCACTTTCTAAGCTGGAGCACGCCTTAGGTCTGTGCTTGTCGATTCAGCACGGAGAGCCGTCATCTCCAGCAGCTCAGTGGAGCAGACTGCTGGGAAAAGTGACCTCGGTGTGTGGCGGCAAGATTCACCGGAGCTCAAGTGTCAGTGCCCCTTCCATCATGGGTACGTATTTGCAGGATCAGCCCATGTAGAGACTCAAATTCCAGGTGAAGTCCTGGCCCCAGAGAGATGAGCGCAGCTTTAGCCAGGGATATCAGTGAAACCAGGGTTTAATTTGTAGTGTTTAAAAAGCCGGCAAATTTCTACATAACAGGACAAATACTTGAGATGATTTTGGCTGGAACTGAGACGTAAATGGATTTGGTTCCTGACAGAATCAGCGGCAGTCACTTTGAAACATTTACTCAGATTTCCCTAGTCAGAGTTCATTTATAGCTAACATACCTACCTCCTGTTTGTTGAAGTGCAAACACACAAGTGCACAGCAAGCTTCTGGAAGTTAAAAAATGTTCTCATGGGTGGGTTTGGGTTTTTTTTTGGTGTGAGGGTTAAATTTAACTCAAGTTTCAGTGGTTAAAATGAAAAAAACAAGGTGGTTTTTTCCTTTTCAAAAATGAAACATTATTGAGCTGTAGGCATGCGTAATAGCCAGTAGCTAGTATGGTTATGTGTAGTAGTGAAAAGAGGTGTCCAGAGAATGAGGAAAATTTATAAGACTAATATGGAAAGATATGTTTAAAAGAGAGTAAAAAAGAAAGCCCCCCTCGCCCCCCGATTTTTTCATTGCTACCAGTTTACTGCCATTGCCATTCTTACTTCCCGTATCATGAGTTCAGTGGTCTGTATTCTGAGACTAGCATTATCATCCCTTCTTACCTTCTGTATGCTCCTTCCACCACAGTGACAGGGACAGAGCTCTTGTAGAAAACTTTTTTATAGGCTGGTCTTTTTGTCTTCACCATGTTTTCTTTGTTATTGTTCCTCTTCTCTACACATTCTCTATGTACCAATATTTTTTTTCCATCCTTTACAATGACAAGTCTCGTACATCCTTCTTCATCCTAATCCACCATCTCTTTCCTACTCACAAACATCTTCTGAATCTCGGGCTCTTTGCTGGCTGTGAATGCAGCTGGGAACAATGAGTTCACTCTGCACTATTTTTAGGCTTGGATAATAAATTCTGTGTACCGAAATGTACCCAGGACCTCATGTAAGAACCAAACGAGCATTTTCAAATGTCAGATAGTTGAAGTTCTAGGTAGCTGAACACTTGCTTCCCAGTTCCTTTGTATATTGTCATACTAATGTTTTTATGCTGTGTGTTATAGTAGTCATAAAAACAGGTACATGCGTGGAGATTATTTCACGGGTCTTGCTGTGCATGTGCTTTGATTTTTCTGTTATGTGTGGAAGCTGCCTGCCTGCACAGGGCTGTTCTTGATCTCAGCAGTATGCTTTGGGAGCTGAAAATGTAGAACATATGCAGGAAAAAAACAATGGAAATACATTTATGCCAGCAGTTTCAGCAGCTCAGTTGACCCCTGTGAGAAAGGATATGTCAAGGTCAGATATGGGGTTGTATTTCTTGAAAATTTAAGGGAAAAATGTGCTGAACTAAGTTGGATTTTGTTTGTGATGAGGAAAAATTTTTACGGATATTTTGTTCCTTCTGTTCTGCATGTTGATACTGTAGGAGGGTTGCTCATTTGATAGTAACAATTACGGTCCAGAATCTACTCGTGGATTTCAGAGTATTTGCTAAAATACTTTGGGATTCAAGTGCCTGAAAGTACAGAAAGGCTCTTGGTGGGAGGGAAACCCAAAACAACTGCTGGTGTCAGATATGACAGTCTTTCAGGGCCTGAAGGGTGTCAGTAAGGGCTCTAAGGTCTGAACAGAGCAATTAAAACCTTCTGAGAAGAGACTAGCTCCAGAAAACATGCCAGTTATGCAGCAATGCTCATAGGATCATCCTTCAGATTTGAAGGGACCTCAGGAGGTTTCTCATCCAACCTCCTGCTCAAAGCAGGGCCAGCTGTGAGGTCAGAGCAGGTTGCTCCAGGTTTCATGCAGTTGGGTGGTGAAAGCCTCTGAGCATGGAGACTGCACAGCCCCTCTGCAGACTCTTCCATTGCTCGACTGACCTCATGGCACAAAGGCTTTTCCTTATTTCCAGCCTGAACCTCTCATATTTCAATTTATGTCTGTTGTCTCGTGTTTTCCCACCACACCCCGATGTGAACAACCTGGGCCCAACTTCTCAGTAACCTCCCCTCAGGTATGGAAAGGCTATCATGAGAGACTTCTCCAGGCTGAGCTAGCTCAGTTCCCTTAGCCTCTTCTCACAGGGCCCTCTCTCCAGCCCCCTGAACATCTTGGGAGTCCTCCTCCTTAATCTGTATATGTTGCAGTAGCGTTTAGCAAGCTGGTGAGAGACACAGGAGGCCTATCTGGACGTCCACGCGATGGAATGTGGTCTAGTGGAAGGTGCCCCTGCCCAGTCCAACCATTTTGTGGTTCTGTGGTTGTAGCCAGGACAGACTTGGTAGCTAAACGTGACCTGTACTGCTCTCTCCAGGGTTGTCTAAGATATGTTGGTATTTTTGCTGTCCATCAGCTAGAAGCTCTGCCAGGAGCTGATGCTGTGGACTTGCCTGCCCTTGACCTTCACAGCAGATTCCTGGGTTAATGGTGTGGCATTTCTAATTTCAGGTATTAATTTAGAAAAACATTAGCCTGGATTTTAAAATCATGACATAGTTTAAATGCTGTAAGATGTTAAAATGCTGTAGTTTCTTTTACTTTGCTGGGTGGTTTTGAGCTGCTGAGATATTCATTTTATGCTTAAAACGCGAGGGTTAGATATAGTTAGTCTTAAAAATCTTTAAGTGTCTTGTAATTGCATAACTGCAGGAGCCAGAGCTTTAAGAACAATACTGAATATCGTGAAATTTGTGATTTGATTTTAAAATTAAGCAACACTGATAAGATCAAGAGTCTGTTGCTTTTGTAAAGCAAATGTTCATCTAAGAAGGGTTTTTTCAAATACTGAACTATGTCTGTGAAGTTCTAAAATGATAGCTGCTATTATGTGCTCATCTGCTTGGCACTGTAATTAAGTATACATTAATGCTCTAAGACACGCATTTTAGAAGTATGGCTTGAAATTAATCACCCTGACACTATATAAATTGCTTGCCAAGTACAACAGCATGTATGTTTCTGTAGAAAGTTGTATGTTTGTGTATTCTACATAGGTACAGTTAATTTTTTCATAATTAATGTTATTAAATGTAATTTAAATATAAAGATACATTTAATTTTATTAAAAATATGGAGATGTTTATTTGTAAGTTGAGCGTGTTCAGGAGAAGTGTTTCTAACAGTAAGTCTGGCACTGTGATAACCACTAAAGTCTGAATTGTCAAGATACTCAAATATCACTTGAGGAATCTTGTGAGTTGTCCAGAAGCATCTGTGTGAGCAGGGCAACAGGAATTCCTCTCTCTGCAAGGCTTGAATCATCCGAGATGACTAGTTTCCACATACACACTGCAGATGGGGATGACTCTGCAGCACACCAGGCTTAGCCCCTCTCTTGCAAACTGCAGAACAGATTTTTAGCGAGAGATGAGCTTTGTGGAGGAGGCCCTTTTCTAGTTAAAAAGCATGATAATTCTTTAACTGTTAATTAGTTTTATCTTAGATTTAAGTTTGAGGTGTTGATTCCATCTCTAGCTTCTTGAAAACTACACAGTGTCCCTAGGAGAGCTCCAGTGTGAATGTACAGGCTGTCCAGTTACACAGTGAGGTGCCCCGCTGACAATACCACAGATACTCTTCATACTAGAAAGCCATTGTAAAAAATAATCCACAAGATCTTTGATAGACTGTTAACGTTAGTCCTGTACCAGACAATTCTTCAGATCAGGTTTAACTGTTATTTTAGGGACTACGTGACTTGCAAGTCAAAGAGCAGGTGTCTGTCCTTTTCACGTCGCTGAAATGCATGCGGCATACAGTTCAAAACAATACGTCTGTCCTGCTCTACAGTGCAGAATGCTTCTGTTCTTTTACAGTTTGTTTCACTGTATAGAGAGCAGTTGGAAACGTATGTGCACGCTGCTCGATCGGTTGCTTTTTTCTTGTGGTACCGTGTAGTCTCCTGACAGAGAGTGTCGTTCTGTGCAGGAATGACAGGGAGCTAATGGATCAAACCAGAGAGCTATCTGGCAGCACGTTGATAAAAAAGGATGCAACAAGAACAAAACGGTTGTGTGGGGAAGTGTGTGAGAATTGTTGCCCTTGCAAAGTTAAAATGTGTGCACAAAAAATCTCTTGCTCTTCGCTGCCCACAATCTGATACAGGAGCCAGTTTTTAAAAATGGATGTTTCTGTAAAACTTTGATTTTTAGACATGTGTTTCTGTATGTACCGCTTTGTATGTTTGAGATGTAAATGCAGTGTTCAGGCATCCTTGCTTTTACAGCTAATATTGGTGCTCCTGCCCAAGAGTTCCCTGACAGACATTTGGTGCTTCACTTGGTACATACTGACGTGTTCCTAAATGGTGAAAGATTTTATCTGGTTTTTTAATTTTGTTTGTTGCAGTTATCAGCCTGGATGTAGTCTCCCTGTAAGAAGTGTGAAATTTACAGCAGAAGAATTAGTTCAACACTGAAAAAGCTCTTCCTCGTCTGAACCGTCATTCAAAATGCGAGATGAAAGTAGCCAGCCAGTTTTCTATCACATTGCCTGCGGGGCTCCTAGAAGATTCTTCTGAAACTTGGGGTAAGGTTAAAAAAAAGAACCAACAACTCTAGTTGTAAAGTGGAAGCTGGTAGGAAGCATGAAGGTATAATTCTAGGGCAGAGAAGATGGGGTTTGTGCATTGACCTCTGTGCTGCAGTGTCTACAGGAGCAATTCCACATAAGAAAACTTTAATGCTGTATTTGTTCAAATGATGAACTGAAACAACAATAAGCCCAAGTTTACTGTTGGGATTAAATACATAAATATTTGAAGAAATTGTTTACTATTAAAAAATGAAAGCATATATTATCTTTTCTTTGTTCTTTTGATAATATGTGTCAAAGTACAGAAATGTTTAACTATGAAAAATAAGTTGCAGTGTTAAGTACGGAAAGTATGAATCACTGAGTAGTACAATATATTTTGGCATGCTTAATTCCTGAGAAATGGCTGAAACATTTTCATTGTGTATAGTTAATGTCATTGCTTTGTTCTTAGTGCTTTTGTTTTATATTCAGTAGTGGTATCCATTATCTTACATTTGTTGAATTAAATTATTCCAGCTTATTTTCTTATTGCTATATAGATTTAGTGTAGGTAGTTGTAGTATCATCAGGATACTTTCTCTGTGATGTAGTCATGGTGTTTCATATAAAGAGCATTTTCCAGGGGATATCAGTACTTTCTCGTATACATGGATCTCCTTCTCCTGCTTCTGTTTCAGCTCATATATATAAATAAAATTTATGCCAAAGACCTTGTTGTCTAAATGTGGCTTGGGTACAGTTCTTAATATTGCAGGTGTTTACATTCATGGCAATATAAAATGCTTCTTATGACAAATAATGGAATGCTCATTTTATAGCCTTAGGAGTTTGGCCAGGGCATACAAACATGTTATTTTTCATTTGTTTATAGTCAGACAAGTTTATAATTAAGACAGTAATGGGCATAAGCATTCTTGCAGCCTTTGCAGCTCATCTTTCTTGGTAAAATCAAAGAGAATATTTGTGGTAGAAGACGTAGCAGTCAGTAATAAATGTGGGAGAATCAATAGCATGCAGGTTTATTTTTATTTTTAAACCTGGTTATCCGCTATCCTTCTATCACGTGTGCATCTGCAATAAAGGAAAAATATGCACACTTTTTTTGTTATCATGCCAAATGCTGTAGATAAAAAAATGATAGCTATACACTGGTAATGCATTCCGTGCACACCCCGGACCACCAGAGATATTAATGAAAATGTGCAAAGACTAAACCTTTACATCTGTGTCTTGCTTTGAGAAATGGCTAGTGTAAATTATCCTTTTGCTGATGAATCCATTGCACTGGTCTGTAACCTGCGTGATCCATTTATGGATTAAATCAAGAACATGATAAAGCTGAACAGGAATCCTGGCACAGAATATTACTTTATTTTGCTTAGGAAACATATATGTGGGTGAATATATGTGTTTATGCATACATGTGTATAAACATATAACATGTTTTCGATTTGCTCTGTCTGAGGACAAAGTGCTACATGTGACAGACCTTTTAACTTAAGGGGTTGTGTATCTTTTGTGTCAGTTCTGGGACAGTTGAGGTCATCTGAAATACCAGTCCTGGAGGGTCATTGGTGTGTAAGAGAGAGCTGCCAGCAACATGGTTTCTCTAAGGGCCCGTTGAGTCGATGATTTGATACCTCTCACAGCTTGGTCCAAACCAGTGTGTATTTGTTGGCTATGAAGCCCATTTAAGTCTGCAGTAACTTGGGACAATTCTCTGGGGCTGTGCGTATCTACTGGAAAGGTGCTAGGGTGTTGTGGGTTTTAAGGCCTTGAAATAATTCTATAGAGTAGTGACTTCCATTGATGAAATGTTGCCAGTTTGCTGATTTTTGTCTTGGTTTATGTCTTTTAATTAAGTGCCAGTGGTGTTAAAAAGCTGAGATTTGGGTGTCCGTGTATCTTTACACTGAATTTAAAACATGAATACCTTACCGTAAGAATCTTCTTATAAAAAATAGGGAGAGAGAAAAAAATCAGTCTGGCTAAGAGGTCGTTGTTCTTATTAAGAAAACAGTAAGTTGCTATGTCTCATGTACATAAGTCTGGTAATACATAATTTCTTTTGGACAAGATCTCAGAATAAATTGCAAGATCAGAGACTAAATTAAAAATCTTCTGAAACTTGATCCTCTTGTATTTTTAAGGAAGTGGTCTATTCCAAGAACTCTAATGTATGAAGTCTTGCTAAGGTTAAAGTCTCTGCAGGTTGAAGTTCATTTTTTGAGGAAGAAACCCAGTTAACAGTAAAATCAGGTAATGCCCAATGATATTGTCACAAATAGTTAATGAAAATAAATTTGTAGTCAGAACATCTTCGATATATACAATAAATACTAGTGTCTCTTTTTATTGCTGTGTTGTGTCACAATTTTCTCAGTAATAATATAGTTTACTTTGGAAAAACGAACCTTTGTGTGTGTCTTGGACTAACTAACATTCAATACTCTTGCTGTTTTCTCATTCTGTTGGGTCTCGCTTATGTATTCGTAGGAGGATTTTTTGGAACATACCTTGAAAGTCTTTTAGTGCCCAATAAACCTTCCTTCAAATACGCTTGCTCTGTCTACTCTCAGAGGGAGGAGAAACTGTTCTCCTGTGTTTCCAGTGTCCTGGTTATGTACAGTTGACTCTGTCAGCTGATGCTGCATTGCTTCAGCTATAAATAGAAAGAGAAATCAGTAAATCTGGCCTTGGTTTACCTGTTGCAATGAGAGAAATGTGGTATTTTGAAATCGGATGCAAAGACAGATTGAAATTAAGTTTGCTTATTTCTAATTTTTCGGTTTCTGGCCTGGGGAACCTGGTGTTCTCAAATCTTCAAACCAGCAGAGGGGAAAGGCTGACCGTGTGCTTGTTTCATTTCCTGAAAGTTAATTTACATGTGCTCAGATGAAGAAAGAGGTTTGGTTGTGTGTTTTGTTGTTTTGTTTTGATTTTTTTTTTTCCCCCTCAGCTGCAGTTTTCTTTGTAATTCCACAAGAAACTGAAATGGACTTCTCCTACCAAAAGCCTTAGACCCACCTGGAAAAGCAGATTCCCTTGTACACAAGAGATCTTAACTCGGCTGGTGAGAAATGAATACGGAAAATGGACAGTGAATCTGCTCCAACATTAACTTGCTCTTTGCAAGCCTTTCAAGTCTGGATTTCTTTCCAGTCCGCAGGAAATGACTGATAATCTTTTTTTTTTTTTTTTTTTTCTTTTTCCCTTCCCCAAGAAGGAATGTGCTGGAATAGAAATACAGTATGTAACTTAAAAGATCAAGGCGTATCCTCAAGTTAGTTCAATGAAAAGGTATTGACCTTCTCCATCCAACTAAAATGATAGTAGTAAAGCGGGAGAAGTTAATCGTTGGAGAAGCTGGTTGCCTAATACTTTCATTTTTATCAGTTCCTTAGAATACTGCCAAACTTAAAATATTTGGGACGAACTTTCAGTGCTGAGTATATTGTTCAGATTTACTGTCATAGGGCAATTTCTGTCAAAACAGTTCGCTTTTTCTGAGAAGAGGGCAGTCTTACCTTTGGTGTTTTCTAAATTTTGAGGGCCTTACACATTAACTGCAACCTTTTTCTGGTCAGTCCTCTAAATATAAATCTTTGTGCATACTCTCAGTTGCTGATTGAATCTCCAGTTGAAAAATGATTGTGAGATTAGCATCTGTTCCTTATAGCTCAACCTTTTTCTGATAGGTTCTAAAAACTGTCTACAGGCTTAAATAAATGTGGCAGTGGTCTTCAGTACGTAGCTCTTTTTCTCTGTACATAATTCCTGTGCAAGAGGTCCTGCAAGAAAAAGTGGCTCAGCTCTAGCTAATGTTGAAAAAAAGAAATTTTATTTTGAAGACTTAAGGAGCAAAAGGAGCTTGCAAGGAATAGCATAAGAAGGGAATTAAATTCCCCGGGTAACGAGGAGAAGGGTGGAAAGGCAGTAATGTCACTTTATTTTGGGTAAGTCATCATCTTTCTATTATTTTGGTGGAGTCGTTTTTTGTAAATATTAAATTTTTAAATATTTTCATAGTCTCATAATATTACTTGAGTGCTTCCAACAACTTGCTTATATTAGTAATCAATGAAACTGAATTTTTAAACAAACAATGATTAGCATATATGAATTCTTACCATTGGAAGCTACGTACTCAGCTAAAGCAAAATGTGAGACAGATGGACATGAAATGAGTTTTGATAGTTCCTGCGTTTAAAGCCCTAGGAGCATTTCTCTGAGGGTGATGTAATGGAATGGGTGATTTTTCACATCTGTTCTGGATGGAAGGGTTGTTTCTGGAAGTGCCTATATCCTATTCATCAGGTATGGTCAGTGCCTGCTCTTGGGCACCCAGTGTCTAGCAGGTTGGAGTCACAGGAAGTGACCTGCACACCCATATTTCTTGGGACTGGAACCAGTGCCTGTCAAATTGGCTGGGAAGAGGTGTGCTGCTTTTAGCAGGAGAATTCAGGACACCTCTGTCACGATGCGTAAGTGTCTTCTGTGTGCTTGCTTTGCATAATGCATCTGGAATTAATCCTTTTAATAAAAAGAAATTTCGTCATTTCACTGTCAGAAATAAGAATGGCCTAGTTATTAAAAACTATTAAATAGATACAAACAGAAAATCAAAATTAAACCTTTATCAGTGAGGTTTTACTAAAAATGTTGACACCGAAGGAAATAAAATAAGTCATTGCATATTCCAGATACATTAGTTAGTGCTGAATTTTGAAGACCCTTGGTGTTGAAGCTTTGTATTTTTATTTACACCAGCAGCCCAATCATTGCAGTTTAGAAGAGTATTAGCAGCATGTGACTATTCATGACAAATGCCACACTGGCGATCAAATTACTTGTGTGATTGCTAATTATGTTTTGTATCTGTATATGCAGTTGATGGCAAAGCATCCTCAACCAGCTAGTGCAAGCCAAGCTGTATAAATCCAAAGAATAAAGTCATTCTTTTGTTTTGGGACCTAAAGCTCTTTCACCATGGGCACCTATATTATTTCTAAATTATACACGTTGGTATTTCAGCTTATTCCTGTTGGAGCGAATCTTGAAATTGCAGCATGGCAGACTGACCCTGTTGCAATTTTTTTTTTTTAATTATCTCTGCTAAAAAGCTGATTAAAAACTGGATGTCAGTTGTGTCTTTTTAGATAGTATCATAATTTGTTAACAGCATCATTTTTCTTTTTCATGCATATATGTTTGTGTACTTATTTCTTTAGAGAAGGGTCAAAATTGGGGTAGAAAGGGGGTATGGAAAGGGTGCCACTATTCTCATTTGAAATACTAGTATAACATTGCAGTGCATCAGCGACAGACGAATCTGTTAATACAATTCTGTCTTTTTATTGTATCGGACATTATGTTACTCAGTCTTTGGGCTTCTGTGTGGGTTTGATACTTTCAGGGAAATGGATTTGAGAAACATGCCTTTTTAGTAAATTAAATGCACCCCAGAGAATCAATAAATGGATCTTAAAGGCACCTGCTGTCTTCTTCTCTAAGAAGTAGCCACAATTTTACATACAATTCTGGACTTTGCGGTGAGGAATCCATCTGTTAGGTATTTGACACGTTGTGGAGTATGCTGTCTTATATCTCAAAGTGACTTCTACTCTGTCTTGGTGTACTTGAGCCATAGTATTGCATTAGTGCTAGGCCAGCCTCAGGCTCATCTAGTCGAACGGACTGCACAACTTTCATTAGCAGTTTAGTCTCTCATCTAACAATCCTTATGGCTCCCAACGTTTTCTTCACCTGTGCCCAAGTAGTTTCTAGGCATACTCAGTGATATGGCTGGGTGACATGGCCGGTTTTCTTTTCTGTGAACAAGTAAAAGGTATGAAACCAGATCCCAACATTGGTATTGCTGCTGCGGAACACAGATCAGGGGAGCTCTTCGACCTGATTTAAAACTCACCATTGAATTTCACTACTTCCTAGAGGTCTAAAATAGCGCTCTCAGTCTCCTTAGCGCTCGGATCTGCCCTGACATGGGCTGCTCAGAGTGTGGCTGTAGTATCTAGACAGCCTGTAATGCAGCCGCGGAGGTGCTCGATAAGGAATCTCACCCTTGCTCTCATTTGCCAGTCAGTGCCTAGGCTGAGGCCAGTCTCTAATTTTTCCTTTGAACTGGACCTTGAATGAAGAAGAATACCTCTCTTCAGGTGGCCTGAGAGGAGGGACATTTTGGGTATGCTTTTAAGAAAAACCAGGTTTACGTGCTGGGTAAAACCCCACCAGTTCTGAGGTCATGATCTCTTGTGTCATGTTTTTGAAGACTTTGGAGAGTTCCAGCCTGATGTGCCTATCAGGTGACTGTAGCAATTCTTGACACTGATAGCAGAATAGGAGAAGGTGGTATGTTGACAATCCTGGAGTCCTTTTACAGGTATATCTGGTGGTATTTGATTAAATGTGATACTCAGGATATGATTCTTGTATTTTGCTGGGATTTTTTAAAAGGAATTCTTTTTTTATGGGAGAGAACTGCTTCTGCTATAGGAAAACTCAAAGAGTGCACACTTGTTGAAAAGCAGGTTTAAGGGCATGTTATTTCTGATGTAAATGTGGAACTGCTGTGGTCACCGGTGCACAGGCTGCTCTGAATTCATAAGGTTCATGCAGCACTACTGCTCTGACTACAAACACTGATTATAGGATAATAGTATAAAGAAGGTGCAGTGTGTCCTTTCCCCATTTTTAGGTACAGTTTAGCAGCTAGACATGAAATCAATCAATGCCATTTGGCTCTCTGTGGAAGAGCTCCACAAATCACAGGTGAGTCTAGGGCGACTGATGGTTGACATAACCAGAAGGTACATCTAGAAAACTGGTTTTGTACAACCTGCGTTCAAGAAATTACCTGCCCTCTCCATATTTTTCTTTTTAATTTCAGTTCTCTTGAGTATGGCTGGACAATGCAGTTGTGTGTCGACAAAATTCAGATTTAGCGAACTGGCCACAATGAGCAATTATTTGTTTTTAAAAAGCATGAAAGAATAATTTTAAGTGTATATTAGATTTAAATGTAACAGCTGGGCGATACATTATTCTCAGACTCTGGAATGAGGCACTGGGACTGACAGTGTGCTCTGAGCATTCTCTGGATTAAAAATTCTTGCTGGTTGGATTCTGTCATGAAATTGTTGGCATCCCTACAATCATGACAAGTGCGTATGTTGGCATGGAATTAAAAATGGTGGTGCCTCTGAAGTTTTGCAGGAGGTTTACTGCCTGATGATGGTAGACAGTTGTAGCTGACTGATGTTCTATTGTCTGTGCTGCAGCTAATTTCTAAACAAGATAGGGCGCATGTTCCACTTCGTAATAGGAACTGCTACCTTTGTATTTATTTGAGTGTTTTCTCACACTGAAGTTTTCATGTGCCCACTTCTTTTTTTGTTGCTGTTTTGATAATAAATTAAATCTGACTACAAGATCTGTCTAAACTGCAGCAAGGACTGCTTGGAAAAGCACGGCCCTCCTAAAGTTTTTACCCTTGAGGAAATACCTGGGGTTTTTTGTCTTTGATCCAGTCTCATCAATGCAATTTTACATCTTCAGACAATTCAGCCTGAAGTTCATTACAGAGCAAGACTGAAACCCTTCTATTACCTTATTTGTATCAACAGTAACATCGAGCCTCAAAACTTGGATGTGCAAAAAGAAAGGCTTGCACCAATCCCAAATCTTAGCCCTTAAAATTTGCTGTCACTTAGGCTTCCAAGAGAGGCACCAGAAGATTGCATTCCAGCACCTTTGTTCTCCTGAGAGAAGACCAGTTGGATGCGAGATGTTTGGCGTGGCTTGACAGTATTTCTCTGTGGCCAAGTCAAATTAAGCCAACGGTAACCTGGAAAACCAATTTCAGTTCTCACATCTTTCTTTGCGGTATTTTCACTTACTCTCCCAAAGTACACTGAACGATGTTTCCGCTTTGAAGCGTAGCGTCGTTTGGCTGGCGTACTTGACTTAAGGATGCTGTGCCTGCTGTGCTGTGTCGGTGCCTCCGGGGGTGGTTGTGTCTGACCCCCTTTGAAGTGGTGGCTGTCATGTGAATGGCTACCTCCATCTCCAAACTGGGGGTGCGTGGTCGGAGAGCACTTTGAGGCCGTGCCTCCAGGCAGGTGCACCCTTGGTGGTGACGCGGTGGAGCTGCGAGCCGGGCAGTGAGGCGCTCCACACCTGCACAGCAGTGCAGCCCGGCAGGAGGTTCTGAATGGGAGCTCTGTTCCCGTGGGTTTTAGCATCTTCCCAGAGCAGAGCCTCTGACTGTTTTTCAGAGCTTATGTACTTGATTAAAACATCATTTCCCTTCAACTTGCAGAGCTGAGAAGCTCTCGGAGGCATGAATTAATGGAGAGATAGGATGTGTCTGCTCCTGAGTCAAGGAGCCTTCCCTTCCTGCAGAAGGGAAAAATCAGTCTGCTAGGTGATTTGTTAGGTTCAAACAACGCTTCCAGAAATTTTCAAGCAAGAATGTTGATCTGCAGTTGGGACTGACTGACACTGTCACTTCCTCCTAGGAAATTCTCCGTTAGATAATGTTCTAGTTTTCTTAAGCATGGTCATTAGAAGTCGAGGAAAAGAAACGCAATACTTAGGCAGGAGGGAGATGAGGGAGAATATTTCAGAAGATTTGGAGCTGTCTGCCAAGCTTCTCAGAACAATCTCCTGTGGCTGTGGCAACCCAACTGGAACTTAGAAAGAGGAGCATAGGTTGGCAGTTTAAAATCCTGGGTATTTTATTCTCATTATACATGACTGAAAGACCCACTTATATGTAGTAAAGCTCTCTGAATACCCGTATTAAAGTTGGCTGCAAAAATATGGAGCCCTCACGTTATTTGCCTTGCACACTGTGCATGGAAACATGGTTGGTATCAGACAGGCTGAGAGAGACCCACAGAGAGAAAAAAATCTGACAAATAGCACCTAGAAATGGGCAAATTAATCTCCTGCAAGGAACCAGACCACTAGGAATGCAAAACTTGCAGGCCAAGATCTCATGTGTATGTGGAAGAATTGTGTCTGTATATGAACCTGACAAAGGGAATAAAAATGACAAAATGAAGGTACAGCTTTTTTACATTTTCACAGGACAAAAGGAAAGAGGGAAATAAAATTACCAGGAATGAATACACAAACCCTGGAACAGCTGAGGAAAATATACCTGAGATGTAGCAGAGGGCTGCTTTTCTTTAATTCCAAAAAGCAGAGAAGAGGATAGATGCTTGAATCGTGTTGCTGAGAATTCTGGCATGCACATGTACTTCAGAGACATAAAAGATCTCCTAATTAGAGACAGGATCATTTGTGGGACATGTGATTCCAGTTTATAGGAGAAATTGCTGAGAAAAAGACATCTAACCCTAATGGAATGAATCAAAGAACAAGAGCAGCTGCACTGTCCAGGGAAAGGAGCAAAACGACGCCCGCTCTTGCAATACACAGGGCAAGCTTAAACTGAATCCAGGCAACGGGGCAGAGACAGGCGTGTGAGGGATGCTGCTGTGGTGTTGCTCATACACTCCTCTGAACGCATGCTGCAAGGGGAGTGGGAATCATCATTACTGAGGGCTGCATGCAGCCTCTGCTGTGAAAAAGCAGCTGTGCTTCAAGGTGTGGAGAAATTTCCAAGGTACGGGAGGAAATTTACAGCAAGACTTAAGGAAATTCAATGTCTTGTAGCACATGGTCGCCACATACGTTTTCAGCTACTGATTGCAAGGGCTGTATTTGGCAACCCTCGTGGATCAGCAGGCACGCGGATGGCAGCAGGGATGTGGAGCCAGCCAGCAGCACTGCTGGGGGCAGTGCTGCCGGGTCGCGGCTGGGGAGCGGAGGGCAGGATGAGTGCGACCGGGCTGCGGGGAGGCAGCCTTCCCGGACCGGTGGTGAAATGCTGGCTGTGAGCAGTGCACAAAAGCAAAGTAATATTAGGGGGTGGTAGGACCGGAGTCACAAGGGTGTAATTCAGTAGTAGGCAGAGGGGCTGTGCAGTGTGTGTCTGGCTGATGCCTCGTGGGCTCTCCCATCCTCGGCCAGAGATAGAGGAGGCAGAAGGAAACCAACAGGCAGTATGACAGGGCTTTGGCAAGGTGGAAGCAAGTTCTGTTTCAGCAGAACAGGAAACCAAGCTGTTCTGGAGCTCAGCATGTATGAGGGAATATGAAATCAAGCTGATCTAAGTGGGATGGTGGGGAAGGCCAGCCTTTAGCCGTCTGGGTTAGCAACCTCTTGTTAGTCACCAAACGTGTGCATTTAAAGTACAACAGCTGTCAAAAGGAACGTTGTGGTGATGCGCCTGCAGTTCAGAGGGAGAAGTAGGAAGATGATGTTTGAAAGAAAGAGGCACCAGGAAGTTCATAGATCTGAGCATGACCTGAATGTTACCCCCATTTTTTGTGTTTCTGTACACTGCTCTCTAAAGAAAAGCCAATTATGTTTTAGAAGAATAGAGACCTCTCATGTTGTTATTCATCATGTGGTACATGAAACACTAACTCAGAAATTGTGAGTTAACCTCATCCTTTCATCACACATGATCATCTCATCACTAGACTGCTGAGTGCTCAAAGCTACCTGAAAATGCTTGGACCCCAGACAACTAAACTTTTATACATCAGTACAAAAGTGGCAAAGAAGATGAGAAGGAAAACTGATTGTCCCAAGGGACATAGCCTAGTGGTTTGGGTAGTTCTGCTTAGAAAGTCACTTGTGGCTTTTATAATGAAGAACTTAAGGTTTGAGTTTTCAGACTTATTAGCTGTACTTTTGTTTGTTTTTTCTTAATATACTGTGTGCCACATTTTCTTTGGGGAATTGAGTCAAGTGATGGTTTCATCCAGTTTAGCTCTAATTGCATAAGCATTCTTTTTCATAAAACTTTGAAGAGATTTGAGTCTCAAATTTCCTGAATTATTTTATTTTATGCCTTTATGTTTTGGTACAGCAGCTAATGTTTTCTGTCCTGTTTCCTTTCTGAGAGTATGTGTTTCTGGCTAATGTAGAAAGGTAATGTAGTTTTTGGTTGTTCTCTTTCTTGACCCATGAGAATTAGAGTTGTCTTCTTATATGAGCAGACACAGTTAAACCACTTCAGTCTACAAAAAAAAAAAGAAAAAATCACTGGAAGTTTCCAATCCCCTAGCTCTCTGCTCCAACAGAAACAAAAACCAGATTTTAGAGTCATGGAATCACAGAATGGATTGGGTTGGAAGGGATCTTTAAGATCATCCAGTTCCAACCCCCCTGCCATGGGCAGGGACACCTTCCACTAGACCAGGTTGCTCCAAGCCTCATCCAGCCTGGCCTTGGACACTTCCAGGGATGGGGCATCCACAACATCTCTGGGCAACCTGTTCCAGTGCTTCACCACCCTCTCTGGGAAGAACTTGCTGATATCGAATCTAAATTTTAAAAAGTCTGAGAAAGATATGGTTATTAAACTAATACAGCACGCTTCATCTAGCTGCTAAAAATCTTGATTGTTAAGAGTGATTAAATACAACTGCATCAGTAAAGGAGATGTTAAAAAAAAAAACAAAACACCAGACCTGACTTTCATTAGAAGCTGTCTTTAGGAAACCCTGATTCCATGAGTTAAATAGTTACATGTAACATTGCTGTTGTATTTTGGCTAGTGCTTTGAAGGTTTCTTAAACCCATGAGTATGTAGAAAGAATAAATAAACGATAACAGAGCAAATGCACAGTTCCATAGTATGCTGCTAGGTTTCATTATGTATCTGCAGTACATGAGGTTTATTCAAAAAGAAAATTGGGCATAAAACAGGAAAGTTAATGGAAAAATATTCAACCATTCTAAAGATCTGACCAAATAATACAGATATTTGCAAGAAAAAAATAATAAACCACCGGCTATGTGCCAGATAAAATTTTCATTGAATGAAGTGGAATTGACTCTCAGTAATTTCAGTTAAAGCCATTGATTTGTTTGGTTGTTTTTTTTGCTACTCTTCAGTTTAGAAGGGAAGAAGAGCTGAAAAACAGGGTGGCTAAACTTTTTCTCTTATTTTCATATATTTAAAATCTGAGCTGTGTCATGTCCTTAGCACTACACAATCTTTGTAGAGGTTTTAAAATTTCTCCAAGTTGCGTGACCCGAAAAGGTTCTTCCTAGAGAGTAAGATGTTAACAAATTAAGCAGTTTGGTATGGTGCAGAATTCTACATGCTGTTCTGTATCCTTGGACCTGAACTGGATTTTTGCAGATTGGGTTTCTTTCTGTAGATTATGAGAAACTGAAAGAGAACTGTAAAGTCTCCTTTAGTGAAATACTGAAAATTACAAAATAATTCTTAGTTGGCTTTGTCACTGCTAATGTTAACTATTACTGCAAGTATTTATTTCAAGAGCCTCAGTTACTACTAAGATGAAAGTATAACAGTCATCCCTGTTTGCTTAAAGAAATCAGAAATTTCAAATGTGTTCCAGAGGAATAGTTATATATTTTTGTGGGTGTTCAAGAGAAGTGATAATTCTGAAGCAGAGAATGCTATTGATATTATTTCCACTGGGAAATGCAGTGAAAGCATGTTTAGCTGTTCCCCTAAAAAAAGTTGAAGCAAAGTTTAAGTTCAGATCTTGAGGTGGCCTGTGGTGAGGCACTGAAATAAACTTAGTGCTGGTGGGCCTTCTCCACATATAGACACTTGCTGCTTTTACGTTATTAAAGATATCAAAGCCATGGAAATGTGTTGATATTTAATGCATTTAATGAAATATTCGAAACATGTAATTGTGTAGATACAAGGTAGGTACACACTATACTAAACAAAAGTGTGGATGATGAAAAACGAGTCCCTTGTGAATTTATTGTCCCTACTCTACTTAACCATTTGCCTTTTCATTTGAGAATCCCAATATGGAAAAATATTTGTATAATTTGTGTTTGGCATTTTTGGACCTTGTGGGATTTTTGATTCATGAGTTGAAATCTTGTTTCCATGGAAATCAGCAGAATTCTTGATCAGCTTTGAATTTCTGCCAGAAATTAAGGCAGCTGGGGGTCATAACCTAGGCTGATTCTGTCCATTACGTTGGCCATAGTATTTTCCGTTTTATCCCCTATGAACAGAAGCTGTATTCTGGTGATGATTTAAGTCAAGATTCCCAAATGTAACTGTAACAAATACCCTTGTATCAAGAGAAACACAAATTTAGCAAAAATGAAAAAGAATTGTGTGACGTACACATGCTTGACACCCTGGCAACATATTCAAAAACTTGGCTCAAAAAACCCCCAGGGACAGCTGCAGTCATTGTTAAAATTACTTTTTAAGTTTCTACAACCAATCCACCTCATTTTTAGTGAGGTTGAATTGCTGCTGTATAGCCTTCATTCATAGCCTGTTTCTATTCCAGTTACTGCGGGGGTATGTGTTTGAGTTGAAAGGGACTGAGCACCATCCACATACATGTCCACTGGACATAACCATCCCTTGTTACCTTCCAGACACACTGATCAGGAGGAATAGCAACATGTGACCAAGACTTGTTCAAGAAAATAGCAGGGGGTTGGTTCTTTTCTAGATTTCTGGCAGAGAAAAATCAAGTCAGCAACTCTTAAGATTTGTAGAGGACAGGACCGCATCTACATTGTCTCCTAATGACCAGCATTAAAAACTCATAGATGAGCTGCAATCATTTAATACATGGCCCTGGCAAGCGCCCAGGAGGATACCAGGATAGCAGAGTGCTGTGATCTCTCCATGTCTGTCCTTTGATCAGCTTGGGCAAACAGAGCTATTCTGTTCATACGCTTGAACCTGACAGAATTCTCAGTAATGTTGTCCAAAAGTGGAAGTTCAGTCTGTGGGCAGTTATTGTCCCGTTGTCAGCATCAAGTGACTTCTTGTGTGACAGCTGTCAACAACTTCCTCAGCAGGAGCCAGCAGATCTGCCCCTGCTCTGTACTATCACAGCTAATAATGGGTGTAGTTTTTCTCTGATGACTTTCAGAACAGCTGAAATAAAAATAAATACTTTATTTTGTAGAAGGTCAAAAAAAAAATTGTGCTTGATATTTAGCTTGGGAAGAAAGGTTTAATCTAAACTTACTTTAATTACAGTAGTAAGGAGAAGTGAAAGTCAAATGCCAGCTCAGTTGTTGCCTTAGCCCCAACTAATAACTCAAAGAAATGGTTGGGGTAGGAATTGGCTACTGGGGGGGGGCGTGGGGGTGTGGGAGTGGGACAAGAGTATGATTGTTTGCTGCTCTGAAAGTGTTGGTTCATCAGGCATTTGGGTGGGAGGGCGGCAGTGAAAACAGACCCTTCGCCACACTGGAAATGCCAGGTGCTGTACTTTAGTGATATTCAGAAGTACTGAGTGTGTTTCTGGCTTTCCTAATCTTTGATCATGCCATTGAATCCACGGGGGTGCAAAAATCCACCCACACAGATCTGATTTCAAAATCCTGGCCTTAGTTATTTATGGTTTGGGTTGGACAAATTACTGTTGTCTGTGCAATAACCACAGTTACTACCAGAAACACGCAACTATCTATAACAGACACATATATATTATGTATGTATGTACATATTTTTAAAGATCCTGCCTTTACTAACGTGTTTCGAGGCTGAACTGAAATTCTCATTACTTGTTCTTGCCCTGTGAGGCTTTTCACGTGGCCACACTGGCCTGGATCTATAGCAATTAATTTTCAGAAAAAACCAGTCCATAATATTTATAACCTGAAAGCAGTCCTAGAACTAAAAGAACATCTAGCTTTATGCACCTTGCAACAAGATCCTAATGTTTTGTTAAACTGTAAAGGGACTCTACTAGTTTTTTGGCACAAAACAGGCTCCCCTTTTTTTAACGTCTCTGGGCCCTGTTCATAAGACTAATCCGTCTGAAGTTATATCATTTTCATCTGCATTTAAATAGAAGGTGAATCTCATATGAAAAAAACCCTTTTCACCAGGGACAGTAAATTTCATGAAACAAAAATAAGATCAGAATTTTACAGCAGAATCAGACATACCAGTGCCATTACAGAGCCTGGAAATGCCAGCCAGGACTGTTCTTTAAAATATAAATAAATAAAAAAAATAATAATTAGTACATATATAAAAT
>NW_010253781.1:0-217 GCF_000690775.1 Eurypyga helias
GTCCCTGGGGAGGGTACCGGGGTCATTGCACCCCCATCTCCCCTGTGACTGGATTTTCCCAGCAGACTACGTGGGGCAGGGCAGGAGGGAGCCAGCGTTGAGGTACCCTGGCTCATAGCCCTCCCCGGGGCTGGCGCCACAGCCTGACCCCCAGAATCCTGTAGGACCCCTGGGCTTCTGGGTTCTCCTTTGTTTAAACTGCTTTCTATTGTTTTCG
>NW_010253781.1:402-1528 GCF_000690775.1 Eurypyga helias
GAGATGGAGGCCCTGTGCTCCGAGCTGCTCCTGCCCACGCTGGGAGAAGCAGGAGCTGCTGGAAGCCCTGGTGTGGCCAGCACTGGCCTGGCTGGGACACCCTCGCTGACTGCCAGCCAGGGCTTGCTGCTGACAGAGGCGTCGATGCCTGGGGAAGGGGCTCATGCTGAAGGAAGCAACGTGGAAATATTCATCGAGGCTGTGGCTGACAATGTGACGCTGAGCAACACTGCCAGTACCACAGGTATGGGGTGCAGGGAGGGCAGCCTGGGCTCCGTGGTGCTCAACGGAGGGAGAGACATCTGGCCAGGGTCCCTGTCCCCTTCAGCTGTCATCTTGGGGACACGACAGTGCCCTCCTTTTTCTGACCCCATGTGCACTGTGAGTCTGGTGCCACCGTTCAGCACAGACCTGGCACGAGCTGGGTGTGTGGATGGGGAGGGTTGTGGGTGAGTGGGTCGCTCTGGGCTGTCACTTGGACCAGGGGGAGATCTCTACCCCGGGCTTCCTCCCCCAGCACACTTCTCACCCAAGTCCACTGCGGGGTCATCCTGCAGAGAACGGGGCTGAGCTGGCCTCATACCTCTGGGTGCCTCAGAGGTGCTAAGACCTGGTCATCATGTTCACCCAGGTGATGGTGTCCCCTCCCTGACGGCAGCATGCATCTGGGGACACCCTGGTCAGGGGGAAGGCTGCGGTTCTCCAAACTCTCATTTGTTGCAAGAGGGGTTTATCCTCCTTGTTCAGAGCTGGAACTGAACCACCAGTCCCAAGCTCTGGGCCTGGTGAAGACCCTTCTCAGCACTCACCCTTCCCTCTACAGAGGTGCTGGTCAAAGTGGTGGAGCTCTATTTCTGCGAGAGGTGCGGCCAGAACTTCCCCGAGGCCTCCCTGCTATCCCAGCACCAGTGCCTGCTGCTGGCCCCTGCAGGGCACCTGGAGCTCCCCGGGACACTGTCAGCTCCTGCCAGCGAGGACCAGAGCGAGCCAGGGGACTCGGAGCCACCCAGAGCCGGTGTGCAGGAGAGCTCCACTCCCGAGAGCCTGTGGTGTCCCGTCTGCCGGGAGGTGTTCGCGCAGCCTGGCGAACTCAAAGAGCACTTCAAGACCCACCGCAGCCCGCCAG
>NW_010253782.1:0-26948 GCF_000690775.1 Eurypyga helias
GTAAATATTATTTAGTATCAAAAAAATTATATAGTATCAAGTAAATATTCTCAAGTTATATTTTTCACTACAGCTAGTCTGTACATGATAGAATTAGGTAAAGTTTCAGGTCTTATCAAACTTGCTCCATTAGTATTAATGAAGATGACAAATCTTAGCAATTGTGAATATGGTCTTTCTTTCATATAAATTTTTAGACTAAGTTCAATAAAACTATTTTTTCTTAAGAACTGAAATCAGAGTCTGCCCCTCAGAAGAGTCAAATACTACAAAATCAGGGACATTATCAAATTAATATACACTTGTATTTGAATAAATCGCACTGGAAGGTGTCATAAAGATCTGTTCCCTATTTCCCCTGATTCCCTCCCTCAGTAGGAAGCTGAAAATGTATGTTAAGGTTGGAGTGACTGATTTTCTGGTGGAGCATGCCCACTGTCAAGAGCAGCATGCATTTGTTGAAAGTGATAAACACTGAAAATCAATTAATTACATAGATAAATAAATATACTCCTACCAATTCTGATATCTCAATAATTAAGCACAGGTTGGTAAAACGCTATTTTCTGAGTATTCAGATAAATTTAATTTTCCTGTATTAGGAAATGGTAATATATTTAAATTAGGTTGACTAATACATGTTATTTCTATGAAAAGCTAACCAACCCACAATACTGCAGGTGCCTCTGTCTGATGCTCATCAACTGCATTACTGTAACCTAAAACATGAAATTTGTTATAAAAACCTTTCATTTATGCATAAGACTAGTATGACATCTTTGAAATATAATGTCACAGTTACAGTATTTTCTTGAATGCTGAAAGCAGTTAGATATATTCTTGTCCAGAAATGACAGGAACATCTATTTGTCTCTTCAATCTATCCCACTCTTTTCTCTAATTCTCCCATTATATTGTTCCTGGATTATTTTTTATCTCCTGATTCATTGCAATTAGAGTAACAGACTCAGAGGTCCTTGGGGTCAACTTCATCAGTCTTTTTTCACAATTCTTTGTTCTTGGCAATGCAATAAATGACTATTTTATATTAGCAGGAGAGAAGAGAGAACTACATGGACACCAACAGGTATATAGTGTAGAAAAAAATGAGAGAATGTGTCTGTTCTGGCATGCATATAGAATCATAGAATGGTTTGGGTTGGAAGGGACCTTAAAGATCATCTAGTTCCAACTCCCCTGCCATGGGCAGGGACACCTTCCACTAGACCGGGTTGCTCAAAGCCTCATCCAGCCTGGCCTTGAACACTTCCAAGGATGGGCATCCACAGCTTCTCTGGGCAACCTGTTCCAGTGCCTCACCACCCTCTCCAGAAAGAACTTCTTCCTGATGTCCAATCTAAACCTCCCCAGTTTCAATTTAAACCCATTACCCATTGTCCTGTCACTACAGGCCCTTGTAAAAAGTCCCCCCCAGCTTCCTTGTAGCCCCTTCAGGTACTGGAAGGTGCTATAAGGTCACCTCAGAGCCTTCTCTTCTCCAGGCTGAGAGAAGACATGTAGACAGAGAGAAGGGAATGGCATCAGATACTGAAATATCACAGAGCAGATTTAGGCAGAAAAATGTCTTAATAATCAGTGACATGAAAATACCATTTATTTCTCACTGAAAGATGGTAATCCCATTTCTGGAAACAAACATTCAATTTTAAATTAGAATCAAGAGTTCATACCTTGCTAAAGTTGTTGATACCTGTTCTGCCTGATCACATTCCATTTCATAAATTCGTTCTTTAATTATATCTCAATTTTAATATTAAGCATGTCAAATATAGTTAAAGTACTTAACAAAGCACTTAAGAGAAGTTTAAACACTATGACCTTTCCATTTGTCTGGTACTCCGGTTTCAGAAATAATAATTTTGAATAGCAATAATAACAAAGATTATTCAGCTGAAAAATAAAGCTTTCCTGACTTTTCCAGTAGTTGCTTACATGAGTTTGGGTCAATCAATGACTCACTGTGCTTCCCTTCCTTTGCTTATAATATGTGTTTTTTATGGCAGGGATTGTCTTCTGCTCTGGGTTTTTATGGTCACAATGCTTCTCTGTCACACTGGATGCTGGTGGGCACTAAGGATGGACCTTACAGTTTGGGATGTCTGGGATTCCTGAAACCAAGAGCTACAGTGCAGTCAGAACTGATGATTTACTAGAGATCAATTTTTCTAACTTGCCAACAGCAACTGAAGAAGCAAACCCAAGGATATCTGAGGTTTTAGCAATTTTTATTAGAAATATAATGATGTCATCACTTAACGACAATGTCATACCAATTTACTGGGCCCCACAGGTGGTATTCTAATAGTACAGAATTATTTAGGCTTGTAGTTAAGATAAACTGGGATTTATCTTTTTAATGCAAATTATTTTCTCTGGAAAAATTAACCAACTTATTATTTCTGGTTAACAAACCAATAACCAGATCAAACATAGGTGTTTGAGTCCTCATTCCAGCCACTCAGTAACCTGATTATCATAATTTAACGTAACCACCTAGTTGTCCAAGTAATTAGTAAACTCCGGGCAAATTTTCAATAACCTTTCCAAACCTCAGCAGAAGAAATCTAAACGGTAATGTGAGGATTCATAGCTGACTGCGTCCCGGAATTTGGCACACTGAAAGCATATTCTGATTCCTAAGATTTGTGACAAAATTTTAAGGCCAGATTCCTAAAGTCTGCTCAAATTCAGACTAAGGAATTTCAGGAATTCCATCAAGAGTCATACAAACTGCAATGTAGGGACTACACAAACTATACATGTTTGTTTTCACCAGTTTAGCCTTATTGCAGACAAGAGTTCCCAAAGCATTCACTGTTGTTTTTATGACAGATGTCTTTCAAACACACTTGATTGTATAACCAGAGAAACCATAAATAGAACTAAAATTAGAGCTGTGATAGAATGTAATTCTTCAGAAATGAGTAATCCCAAATACTACAGACTTTTCAACTCTTCTAAAAAATAGCAGGCTCGGAGGTAAACCTGACTTAAATAACATCCCACCAAAACCAGTTCCAACTCCTACAGAGAGCAGTGGTTGTTTGTAACAATATATAAATAATCTTAATCATTGTTAAATTTATTTCATCAAAAATGGATTTGAAATATTAATGAAAATTAGATTAATTTAATAAACAGTTTTGATTAGAAAAAGAAAAATGGAGAAAATTTTGAAAAGGCTGCGAATGGAATCCTGGTTTCAACATGCCTAAAACAGCTTTTCAACTTTTAAAATTTAAAATTACATTATATATTTACGAACTGATCCACATTTTTTTAAAAAGGAAAGAATAGGCAGCAGAGTAAATGAATAATTAAGTTTTTGCATACAGATTTTGAATCATTTGATGTTCATTCAAAATTAAAATTTTGTGGTTTATTTTGTAAGAAATCAGAAAATATTATTTTTCAGTTTCAACCAAATAAAATCTCCCTTCTCCCTTTCTACTTCTTCAAATTTTCTTTCTGACATGAAAGAAACCCAAATAGATTTAGTAAGTCAGATTCAAAATGTCACAGAAATCAGTTGACAAAATGGGACATTTAGATCTAAAGACACCTAAAAAATACTCTGGAAATATTAGATTGAACAGACACACAACAAAACCTTCATGAAACACAGGTACTCCTGGTTTTGGTGTGTAGAGAGACTACAGCTTCTCTGTCATTGAGATGAACTGCGAATACGCTATCAGTGTTTAAACATGTCTGGCTATACAGTAGTGCAGCCAGGGTTTTTACACAGAGCAGTAGACTTGACCGAGCCAAGAAATTCATAGCATTCCCAAACATACCTCGTGTTTCAACACTGACCTTTCCTGCATTTACCTTGTGTCAGGCATAGCACACCTGTGCAGCCCCACCATGGATGTTAGCACAGGCAGCAAGATTCACAGTGTGTTACTGGGATACTTGACGATGAGTTAAGTCTGGGAACTAACACCTATAGGGTCTCCAGAAACTGGTTTAGAGAAAATCATTTTAATGTGATGTGATTAGCAGGTAAAATGTTAAATGTTTTCCCTCAAGTGCAACATCATCACAGCATCTCTTTAACCACTGCTGGCTCTGTGTAAAGTCGAATGTAATTATGAGATAACCAAGAAATTTTTGTGCTGTTTACCTAGCAGGCTAATGCAATTTTATATGGTATACATTTAATTTAGTTCTGTTTTCCAAGTAATACCACACATATCACATCACATTTATATTTGCATTTCTTTCTGCTGATCCTAGGATAAACTGCTGTGCACAAACCTAAATTTATTTTCCCAAATGGAACATTTTAGTGAAGAAAGGTGGAAAAAAGAGATTCTAAAAATTAACTATCAGATTCTAGACATATCACAGAATAAAACCAAGTTTAAAGTCCTGCTTTTCCAGCTTCCTGTATTGTTTTGAAAGCAGAAAATATATTTTGATCTACAGAGACACTTTGTGTTTTGTGGATTTGTTAAAACTTCCTCCCTCTGACCCCTTTCTCTCCTCTCACCATCTGCAGGGCAGAAGAGAGAGAAAAAGAGCATGTGGGACCTGGAGAAGGGAGAGACAGCTAACAGGCAGTGCCCACGTGTGTGCCAGCTTCAGCCCAAAGAGCAAGTCAGGTTGAACGCGGTGGTTTAGTTGGCTAAACTGCAGGGAATGTAGTCCCTCCTACCTCCTGACCAAGCCCTCGAGGTGAGGAAGAAAGTTTCCTGATGGGTCCATTGCTCTAGGAATGCCAGTTGAAGATTTCTCATGCTTTCTTCTGCAGCCTCCAGTGCTGACTACCCTTGGGGTCATGCTTTGTAGCCTGAGACACTATAGAAATCTCCATCCTCCTACCTTACCTACACCACACCAGGTGAGTCCGATGGCGACTCTCCAGCAGCGGCTGCGGATCCGTCTGTCCATCCTGCGCCTGCTTGGGGCCTGAGAGAGGGAAGCTGGCTACCGTTCAGAAGCTGCACAGCAGTGCTGGAGTATTGCGGGACCTAAAGTAAAAGGGGCAAGGTGTATCACCTTGGGGTCAGTGCCGTGTTTACAGGAGTTCAACGGTTCCTGACCAGAGCCAGCCTGTGTCTGCCTGATCATAGTCAGGGTGAGAGATAGCCCCTACCTGCATTCCCCTACGTCAACATGCCCCCGGCATGGCCTTGCAGAGGGGATTAGTTACGTGGTGTGACACAAGGCCATTATTTCATCTAAGGGGGGCCCTTTTCTTTTTTGCTTCTATTTTGTTTTGAGGAGTTAGAAAATGAAGTAATTTCTCTCCCAGGATTTATGAATCCTGTCAGCTTTGCAATCAGTGTTTGAATACTCTCTGAATGACATCAGGATTTTCTCTCCTGAGAGCGGGGGTGTTGTCAATGCAAAGAGACAGGCCCAGAGGCCCAGACCGAAAGTATGTTATTTGGGAAGGGCTCTCCGTAGAGGGAAATTGTTTGTTTTGGTTGGTTTTCCACTCCAGATAAAGCCTTCAGTGGTCTGTTGAGACAGAAATATTGTCCTGCCAAGTTTAACATTTCTACACCCTTGAGACGGATAGTGAAGTAAACAGCTTGTTTGAACCAGCATGGACACAGATCTCCAGTTCCAGGGATACCCTACTGGCTTTATGGCTAATACATGTCAGTTGCCCACTACACTTTCTTTACCTGTCATCTGCTTTCTTGCTTTGACACAAAATGTGTCTTTTTCACATGCTAAACTCTTCTGCCAGACCTTAAGTTCTTGTTAACACACAGGAAAAATGCTTTTGAAGTAAACGGCATACATGTATATCAAGCATTTGTTCTGACAAGGGAAGGATCATTTTATAATTACACTCCCCTACCGCAATATGTTAATATTTTGAAAGCAGTAAGATTGTGTATCTCCCTAATGCTTAGATCAGAAAGGAAGAAGAAAAACTGAAGTAATCTCCCTCAAAAGCAAGGTAAATCAGGCATGAAAATTTCCAGAGGATAGATTTTCTCTACAGTTCTGACCATGCAGAAGTGAAAGGTTCAGGTAATGCAAACCTCCATGAAACTACATCTGTGAGTTGCAGAGGAGAATTTGATCCTGATCCAAGTTACTCTCATAATGGTGTTAATTCACACACAGTTTTTCTCTTTTGAGTAACAAATAGAAAATCATAAAGTTATAAAAATACTAACATAGCACATCAGGGTATTAGCAGTAATCCCTGATATTCCCTGTTCCATGGCTTTTTCTGGTTTTATTAGTTGACTAAATTCATTCTGGTCTGGATGCTGAAATGTTAAAAGTTTACCTGGTTTCAGAAATGGGTTGCATTTTAAAAGAGAAGGGTTGTGAACATATCTTAGAGAATGTGTTTTGAACATGGGAAAAAAATTTTCTTCCTCCGAGTGATGATTTAAACATATACAAGCTTAAGACTCTGGGTTCATCACAAGACTCTTGCTTCAGAAAGATCTCTGGGGTTGAAAGACATACTTCCTGACAGGACAGGCAATTTACCTTTATAATAAGGAGAAGTATTTTGAGGTGAGTATTGGTTTTGGTTTAATGAACACTGTCACAGCTGAATTATACACAGATTGTTAAAAACAAAACAAACAAAACAATGCAGTGATTCATGTTTTCAACCTAGAGCAGCAAGGTTTTTTAACATCTACATTTTTTTCAAAGAGGGAAAAACCTAAAGCATAACCATTCATTGAAAATATTCTCCACTGATATTTATTACTTCATTTGAGCACGACCTTCACTGAACGTTACTGGGTTGTTGCTAAGGAACACTGATATGCGATACCCAATTATATTACTGACATTGAATTTTTACTCCTTATCATGTTATAGCTTGCTTGAAAACAGCTGCAATTATGCTATGAATGGAAGGAAAGCTAGCAGCATCTATTAGGTACTTTTTGTATTGTAGTTACAAGCTGAAGTCTGTATCTTTTTACTACATGCTTGTATCAGTTCTACAGTACGTCAGTTAAAAGGTATAATACTGAGATTAGTGATGGTCTGCACCTGCATCTCCTACACAGCCATCTCAACAATAAACCAAAAGTTCTCTTTAATTTTCACCTGACATATGCCAAATTGCAGGAAGCTGGGTCTTAGGGTTTCTCTATTTTCCAGCTTAATGTGACAGCCCATTTTGACCTGCAGGTAATAAAATAAGAATCATTCAAACCCATAGCTAATGTTTTCAAGGCACTTCATATTTCATTTATTTTGATCTATGCAATTGACCAGTTGAAAGCTGAAAATGAAAGGATGTTTTTAAATATATATATTTTTAGGTCCTCTGTAGTTTTGTATGGCTTAAGAATATTTTTCTTCTAAAATAACCACTCATCCAATAGTTGATGGGTGTCAAATGCACAGAACTTCTGCTAGAGAAAGTGTATCTTCATCTGTACAAACATAACTTTGTGTCACGATTTAACCCCAGCCTACTCCTAAGCACCATGCAGCCACTTGCTCACTCCCCCTCAGTGGGAGGGAGGAGAGAATTGGAAGGATATAAGTGAGAAAGCTCATGGGCTGAGATAAAGTTTCATAGGACAGAAAAGGGAGAGAAAATAACAATAATATTACTGATAAAAGAATATACAAAACCAAGTAACGCACACTGCAACGATTGTTCATCACCCAGTGATTGATAGCCTGTCCTCAACCAGTGATCCATCCCCCCAGCCAACTCCCCTGAGATTACACACTGAGCATGACGTTTCATGGCATGAACTGTCCCCTCCGACGGTTTGGGTCAGTTGTCCTGGCTGTGTCCCCTCCCAGCTTCTTGTAGAGAAAAAGCTGGAAGAACAGGTGCAGTATGAGGAACCGAAAACCTACTTGTATTAATATGAGCATTACCTGGCAGCAACTGAAACATCAGTATTATCGACATTATTCTCAGCACAAATCCAAAACGTAGCCCCATACTACCTACTATGAAGAAAATTAACCCAGCCAAAACCAGCACACTTTTCATTTACATTATTTTTTTATAGAACAACAGAGCCCAGAATCCCCATTGCCAAGACTGGGTTCTCAATGTAGCCAGTATTCCAGGAAAGCAAAAGTGAAGAAAGCAGTCCTTCCCTGTAGGGTTTGTATCTCAAGTAGCCAAAATAGGCAAATGGTAAAACAAGTAATGACAGATTCATAAAGATTTTGCAAGAGGATTTATAATCTCAACCATCTATTCATGTATGTCCTTTAAACAATTTGCTCATCATTTCTGTACCAGCCCATTTGCAGAAATGGAGATAAAACCTTGGGATAGAAATTCTGATAAAATATCACATAACTGATAATCAGAATAACAAAAATATCAAAAACCAAACCCAAACCCTCAGAGAAAGCCTATTAGGGTATCAAGGATCCAATATTTATAAGGTCTTTCAAATTTGCAAAGCAATCTATGTCACACATTACATACTGAAATACATGGATGGTGAACAAAGTTGCCACATTAATGTATGGAAAATATAATCTATTATTTCCCAAATTATTTTGCAGAACAGAAAAAAAACCCCAAGACATCTACATTGACACGCGTACTTATGGAAAGATCAAAAGAAGAGACTAGTGGGGTAAATGAAACTACGTTAGGTAGAAAAAAAAAAAAAAAAAAGAAATACCCAGAAGGATGATTGGCATCTGAGGGAAGACGCAGGAAATGCAGAGGTCTACCTCACACTGCAGGAGTCTGTCAGCACTTGGCATGGACTACAAAGACCAAGATGAGGATGCAGCTCCACCCACTCACCGAATCTGTGGGAGGGAAAGGGACCACCTTGCAGTGAAAGGCAAATGGATGATAAGGATGAAAAGTACAGGTAGACTAATACAAAATGGCACCTTGCTATAAGCATGACTGAAGAAAGGCCATGGAAACTGGAACAAGTAAAACTCACTAGAGTGACAAGCTTAATTTTCCATAAAAGCACAGTTAAGCAACAAATAGGAAAATTAGAATAACAATAAAGGCTAAAGAGACACACTTCTTCAGCCTCATGAAGATGGTCAAAACAAAACAGAAGTGTTCCAAGATACCTTCTGAGGAGTTGGGAAACATTCAGCAGAGTAGAGACTAAAACTAAAGGAGTTTATCTCCTCCACCATGACTTTCGGGAAATTCCGCAGCAACTGACAAGTAGGAGCATGTAAACTTACTGTGTTTACAATCATAGAGCAAATAAACCCAGGATACTCAAATGAAATGAGAGTGACCCATTATAAATCTCAAATACCAGATTATCAGATCACATGCCACACCATGGGGTACATCCACCCACTTTTTATATAGTAACATGTGATGTCACTCTATTTCCACTCCCAAATCTGCCACAATGTCCCTCATCTTCTCACTCTGAAAAACTTGTTTCCCTTCCTTCTTCTGCTTCCTACTGCAAATGACCCTACATGTCGTCATGCTTCCCATCTCCCACGTCTTTGGCCTGAGTGCTGAAAGGCAGAACAGACATTGTAGTCATTGTCATGGGCTGAAATATACCCTGTATTCCCTTCCGTTTTCTGATTAGATAATGCTAATATACATGCCTTCTGGTCTGCAACATCATGAATGAATCCATGTGTGCCTTCTGGAAAGGAATTGCTTGTACTGTGATTGATGGCTATCCAATGGGGAGGTAAGAGCCTTCTGAGGCTGGCTCTATTTCTTTTGCCTAGAAAGCTGCATAATGAAGATGTTAGGACAATTAAGACTGATATACTCCAGGTGCTTTTTGTCCTGTTTTATAATTAATTCCCTGACATTGATTATTCATTCTTAAAAAATTCTTCTAAAGGACAGTATAAAGCCAGTCCTACAGGTATGTATTGGTTTTCTTAGGCATAAACACCACATTTAAAAAAAAAAAAGCAATAGTTTGATTTTCATGTATTTATTAAGATCCCTTTCTACAGGGACTTGGGATTTCACCATTCATGAAAATAAGTTCTAGCACTAGGTTGAGTCTAATATTTGAAATATGCCTGTTAACATACAGGTAATAGAGCTACAGGAGGGTTTTAACACTCTCCCAGCCAAGTAAGGTATTGTGTATTAGAAACCATAAAACAGATCTGCAATTGCTCCAGAGCCTGGACAGGAAGATTCTTGTCCCATTCACACCTAGCCTGAGAAGTTACCTTTCATCCAATTCAAATGTTGAATCTAAATTTTAGTAGATTTTCTTTCAATATGTACTGAACAGTATTTCTTGTGAAAGTTTGTTTCCTTCTAAGAATAATAGGAATTGTGGTTTCGTTCAAAAACACAACCTTGATAATTTGTATCGTCAAGTACTATTTAACTGCCATTCCTCCTATATGTCTTCCTATTAATCCTTGTATTTTCTGATGAAATAGAAAGAAGGTATATGTCTATAGATTACCAATGAATAATCTGCCAGAAATACCTTGTCAATTGAACAACTTCTTATTACTTATGTAACTGCATTGCATTTGGCAAGAGTTAGCTTATTAACTGTCTTCCTCATTAATGATATTTTTGGTTTCCTCCTTGCCTACAAGGAACATTTATTGGTCATTTCTCTGTCAGCAATGGAAATAACACCATTTGTTTTAATAGTCATTATTACAGCAGATCTTAGATCTTGGAGGTTCTGAATGGTTTTCTTGAGGGTCTATTTTTTTTTTTTTTCCTAATTTATTCTTGTTAAAACATGTATATGGATCTAATTGTTAACCTTCCTTGGGATGAAATCCAGAAACCCTTTAGGCAAATAGCCAAGTTGTGTTTGACTTACATTTTAGCCTTGTTCTTCACAGCTTTAAAACCTTTATAGGCAGCTGTTACGGTGCCAGATGTTTATACTTGATTACAAGGAGAGAGAAGAAAAGCCACAGAATTGGTTAGATTCTGCTGAGCATCCTGATTTCCCTTGAAGATTGTGTCAATGCTCAGTAGTTTAGAAACTTGATTTGCATACGGGTAGGCTTCAATATTGTTTTGGGATTCTATGTTTTGACACTACCGAATGTTTACATATGGAGTTGCATTCTTAGTGCTACCTAAGTCTATAACAAACAAACAAATACAAAAAAGAAATCTACACAAAAATCCCTCATCCAAAAGCCAACGTTTGTATTCTAATAGCCTCAGATTTCTCAAATCTACACAAATGATTTCTAAACACCAGAATATAAACATGAAAAAACATCTCCACAGATCAGAAATTAGGAATCCTTGGCATTTAACACTAAGTATTTCTCAACCTAACAAAAATACAACCATTACAAGAGGATGAAAAAATCAGCTGGAAGTAAATTATATAAATAATGTTTAAGTAAAAACACAGTGTAGAGAAAAATATCAGCAAGGTACTTGCTGTTCTCAAACAGAGGGGAACAGATGATATGAGACCACTGCAGTGATTTCAACAAGGCTTACATTAACTCCAAAAATCTGATTTATAAAAAAAATTTTATTTTTATTTTCTTGGTCTTGATATTAGACATCTACGATCGATGTGAATGAATCTCATCTTGCAGTTTGCAAGGACACTACAACAATAAATCCAAGGGAGGTAGCAACTATCCAATTTATCTCCTAGTATTTAGTTTTTCTGTTTGGAGGCCACTGAAGTTTAGGTCCTTGCACGCTGCACAACACAACTCAAGAGGCAATGCAATCAGAAGACACCGTTTGTCTTAGCCAATGTCTCAGCTGAACATTAAGCTTTCCTAGTGTTTTATTCAGAGCATGCCCGCAAGTGCCTTATTTTCTGTTCACTGACTTATAACTTTCCCCAGAATCAATCCTAGCTGTGATTCTTGAGAGAGGTATTTCTGCACCTTGGTTTTCCCAAGGTTCAATAGTATATGCCTATCAGACTAGGTTCCAGGCAAAAAGGGGCTAGAGGAATGCTTGCTTGCCCTTTTCACTTGGACCAAAGATTGAACCAACATTCAGATGGCAGGAGATTTGTATTTAGTTCCTTGTCTTCCAGGATGGATTCAAACACACAAGTTCTACCTCCGGAAAGTAAAACCCAGGGTGTAGGTGCTAGAATGGAAGTCCATTCTGTTGTCCCAGAGCTATTTCACTTTGTGTGGAGTTATAAAATGCTCACTGGAAATGGTAAGGCTTTCCACGACTTCATGATCTAGTGGCTTGAATACTTCCCTAAGAGAAGGCAGAGCTGCAGTTCTATTCTATGCATTTCTGGAATAAAGAACTATTTCTTCTTTACTTACTTAGCAAAAGAGTGGACATAAGAACAGAGCAGAAGGGCTCAGACTATGAATTCTTAGTGAACAGAAGCTCCTCCATGAATATCAGTATAAAGTGTCTATGACCCAGGAATTATAAAACTCAATGAACATTTTTTTCAGACTTCATTCATTGACTACTCACCTGTTGTGTTGTTCTTTGGATGTCTTTTCTAAGCATCTTAATCTTCTTACATGTTGTTTACAGAGACTAAAAGACAAACACAGAGATATGGAGACCAGGTATCTGAGACGAGATACTGCTGTGCTCTGTGCTGTAATGTCTGTATGCCTGTTGATTACAAACCTTACATAAATCACAGATAATTGAAAAGTGAGCAGTAAGGAAAAAAACCTGAACATGCCATCTAAAAAAATGTTCGTTTTGATCACCAGTAGTGGGTTACAGATGAGAAGGGATAAAATCCTTTTAGGAAAATAAAAAGGATTTGAAGAGGATATGAAAATCAGAGACCTTGGAGACAGAATGAGAAAGGAAGACATTTTTGGGGAAATGTTATTTTTCTAAGATTTGGAAGTAGGAAGAAGGAATTAAAAAAGAGAAGTCAAAATCCTTTTATTATTTTTAGTGTTAATTTAATATCACGTTGAAGTAACATCCCTAGCCTGAAAACATACCATGAATCATCCCTGTAACTCTGATTTCCTTCTTTATTTAATATTTCACCTTCCATGGGTCATCTTCTATGCTAAAGAAAGCAGAAATAAATAACAAAGGAAAACACTATTGAAAGCATTCTTCATCCTGAGTTCTGATCTGCAGAGTACCAAAGGTCTCTGTCACACATCTGTCACACAAGGTGTAAATTTAAATCAAAGACCCCAAATATTTTCACACAAAAGTAAACAGAGAAAACAGGCTAAAAAATGTATAAAAAAAATTCAAAGTTTTGCCTAGGATGTATTTGGTTATAAAAGAAAGGCATGGTAGGAACCCTGAACAAAATGGTATGTGGATGTTTGTGCAAAAGAAGAAATACTGCATATACATATGATTTGCATATGAAAAAACCACTCAGCATAGCAAGTGCCAGACCTGCTGAGATAGTACAATACAGCCAGAAAGTTAGTTAGGGTTGCTAGGATAAGGTAGAACATTTTGTTGATTTTGTGGAAGTGTTAACCTCATCACTCATTCTGTGTATGCCTAGATAGGAACAACATGAATTAATCATCCCCAGTTAATACCTTGAGCTCATCCATTTATGTGTATGAATGGTTTCAGTGCTTTCTTATTATTTTTATTTCCTTGTCCTAGTCACCTAATTTAAAGTAGGGTCTTTTTTGTTGTTGTTGTTGTTTCTCCAGTCTTTCAACAAAGGTGACAAGTTATTATTTCCAAATCAGAAGCTCATTTGCATGTAATGATGATCCTGTCCTCACAGGTGTAGTTTAATATAGTTACAGAGTGAGAGGAATACCAGGACTTTGGGTTTTCTCTCTTGGTCAACTGGGAACAGATTTTACATCTTTGATCCACCCTAGAATGCATCATGCCTTCCACTCTTTAACCAGATTTCTGCAATGGCCCTACGGTTTATCAAGTATTATCCATCAGTCACCAGGAAATGTTGTGGTTCCAAGAATTTTTCTTCTTTTGAAGTCTAAAATGATAGCAACAATGAAGTAGCGTAGTCGCAATCTTTTAAAACATCATAGTGTTTTTGGCTGCGCACTTGAAAACGCTCATTGTTGTGGTTACAAATACACAGAATGAGGTGAGTCTTATTCCACTCATAGATTTGGAGCAGTCAGCAAAATCTGTCATGATTAATATGATGCCTCCAACATACTAAAACAGGTTAAGTGGATTTAAATGTTTTGGAATGTAAAAGCATCACATAAAAGCAGAACAGGGCTCAGTACTTGTCTGAGGAAGGTACAGCATCATAGCAGTCATACAGAAGTTGCAAACAATGAGAATTGAAGGACAAAGATTGTTGATTTTGACATCCCTTTATGTTCCCATCAGATGGAATAGAGTAATGCAAAATGAAATTCTACAGTCTGAGAACCATCACCTTTTTCAGAAGGTGAAAATTTATCATGAATATTTAGGCATCCAAACACCTGAGACTCACAGCTTACTGCTACTGAATCCTAAAATTGCCTAAAGTCTTTAGCTGCACAGCTTTGACATTCAGAAGTCCACACGTCTGAGGTATACTTATAGGCATTGCCAAATGATTTCTTAACTGAAGAAGCACAAACAGCTATTACTGATTGGGTCCTGCTGGGATCCACAGACAGGTTGGTCCTATGCCAGCCCCTGTGTAAGGACTCAGCCCAGATGTTTGCTTCAAGCTCTGCTTATGCATTGTATTCAACCACACTCCATATAAACTCTGCATATTTTCAATGGAAAATGGAGGCCCTGTCTCTGCCGGTGGAAAAATTCATGACTGGGAGAACAAGTCACGTTGATTTCCTATCTACCTTTTATTCTCATCTGCCAGTTGTTTTAGATCTTTTCATGCGAAGAGAAATAGCTTTAACAGGAAGAATGTGCAATTCTCTTCTGCTCAAGGGCTAGAGTAAATTCCAGAGTTGTGAGTTTCCACAGGTTGAAGTGATCATGGAGAAGAGATGCATTTTCACTGAGCAGTGTTTAACTGTACTCAGTGTATTATGCTGCGTTTTTGCCTGTGGCACAGTTTCTGTCCCATACAGTTTATGGTCCTTCAAGCTAATTCTTTCAAAGTTAAGAAATGATTAGTTCAAGGTACTGGTTGAGGGGCCCAATTTGTCTCCTTTTGGACTTAAGAGTTTTTTTCCCCACTGTCCACTGGTGAATTCCCTTTGCATTTTGATCTTTCTCATTACAAAGTTGGATGATGTCATTACTGCATGTTTTGAAAAGAAAAGTCTATACACATGCATTCAGGATGTTGTTTAAAGTATTTCACTGAAAGACTACATTCAAAACTTGTATTAAATCTAAAATCATGGTTTTAATTAAAGTCTAAATGCTAAATGTCTGATTTATGTTTACCAAACTTTAAAATATATTCCAATGAAGGAAGGAATTCAAGATTTACATTGTCATTCACAAGATAGGTATAATATAGAATAGAAAGTCTAATTATTATTATCATAACAACTTGTTCATATTTTCCTCTGAAAAATTACAATTGTGTGCCTTACTGAAAAGCAAACTACCGCAAGTACAAAAACATAATTAAAAAAAATTAAATCAACTACTGACAATTATTAATGTTATTAGAAGGCTGAAGACTTCTTATGGTAGAGTCTATATTAGAGAAATGGTGTGATTTGGCAACTTATGCCTCCTTCTGTAAACAAGAGATTGTTGGGTTTTATTCTTCATTCAAACACTGATTTCAGTAAGTCTTTAATCATGTTTTCCCCTTCTATTTTGACTAAATATCATGGGAGCAGGAACCCTCTCAATGTATGTTTGAACAGCAGCCACCAAACCGAAGCCCACAGCTCACATGATATGCCTGGCTATATCTGGAACTAATACAATTAGAAAAGCAGCATTTTCTCATACTAAACCAACTGGTATCCTATTCACTTACTTAGCAAAGTGCTCTGTGGGCCAGAATTCTATTATCTGGTCATGTCTTAAAACAGAATTTTTTTAGGTAAGCCATTGCTGAGTTTCATGCTCTATAAGCTCAGCATCACCCATGCGAGCCAGCAGTAGCCAACAAGAGAAGGCAGCTGTAGGCTCACGGAAGTCACGCACAATGCAGGCAGCTTAGAAAATCCTCGCTGTGCAAACTTAAAGGTTAAGGTCAGGCTGTGTCTGTAAATATACTCAAGTGTTCCCAATTAAATCACTCCTTTAAATGGCAGAGTATTTTGCTAATTTACAGAACTGTTGTTTTCTGGTAGAATGTGCTTGCCATTATTTCAGGATTCAGGGTGAGAATCCTATTACCCTTTGTCAGTCTATGGTGTTTACAGCCTTACAGTAAATACACATTCGTTCAGAAGCAAAACTCTAAACAGTTCCAACTACCTAAAAATCTCTTTAAATTGTAGAGAGATAAGTTTATTTCTGTACTTCTAGCATTATTTAAACAATCTCCACAGTAATGACAGTATTCTTCTATGAAAGATATGGTCAGTCAACAGAACACTATGGTGTCCACTACACAGGTAGAAGAGAGTAACTGGCAGGTGACATACTGAATCTGCTCCATTTTATTTTTCCTCTAAAATTATTACTATAGTCAAGGCTTCACCAAGGCAAAAATATTTGTGTATACTTCCACGATCGTCACTGGCTCACAGGACAGACAACTTAAAAGCAATTGTAGAACATTAGTCACACTTGGTATGTAAATAATTTATTAATATATTTATCTGATGCATAACAAAAGCACAAGCTGCTGTACTGCCTACTCCCTAATTTAAAAATCACAGGTCAAATGAAATGTAACAACACAGTCATACAAACCTTCTCAGAAGTGTGAGACATCTGGAAAACATGAGGTTTGGGGATTACATTTAGTATTTTGGTTTGTGTTTCAAATTTAAGCTTCCCTGGAGTATATTTTTTACTTTCCTTTTTTCTCTGTCTCAAACTCCACTAAAACATGCAATATTATGCTTAGATATGACCAATATGAATACTAGCAAAATTAGTAAAAGTGATTTTACAATACAAGCCTTTTGTATTCAGCCCTGCTTATAATGATTTCTCCCCACCAAGCTCCAGATCATCTATACCCTGTTGTCTTCTCACCAGTTCAGCTCCTGTATACCCTGTGGTCATCAGTCCACCCCATGAGCTCTCCATTGATTTTGCTCCTGGACGAGGTCTGACTTCCAGGTCTCTCCTGGTTCACCTGCAGGTCCTGGGGCCCTGCTCCTCGCTGCCCTGTCCCTGGGACGAGCACAGAGCAACGCAGGAGAGCAGTTTTCTTGATCGCTCAGCTGCATATGAGCATCACCAGCACATTATGCAGATGTTCTCACATGACCTGTAATATTACATTTCATAAGGTGAGAAGATCAGTATTTGCATTTTTGTTATTAAGTGCTTAATCCTTAGGATAATGGAGGGAAGCTTAACAATCTGACCCACATGCACCAGAAACAAAATGAAATGAAACCCAGATGTACTAAACTTCTAAAGATTTTCTGAGGTTCAACAGATGAGTTTTTAAGTGTTTAGTATTGGCAGTACTGAATGCATATGGCTGGTTGGAAATTATTTCTTTTTGGTGAAACATGTTTTCATTGGAAATGTTGATTCATCTAAACCAAAATATGTTGTGGGAAAAGGTCATTTTCAAAAAGCTTCTTGAACATTTTTAAACATTTATGTTAACACTTTCAAACTCAGACATTGCATGTCCTGAACCAAAACACTCTGCTAGAAGCTAGTAGACAGAGTAAGTTGATGCATACGCTCACTGACAAGCATTCATATGAGGGAACCAAAACTCTTTAACTGATCAAGGTCTATCAGACCAAAACTGTATTTTCCAGTGGCACTTCATTAGAAAAGACAACTTTCCAGGTGTTCCTTAAGTATGAATTCACCTCTGGGCAGGGGTGGGAGGTGGGAGGGTGGGCAAAAAAAAAAAAGCCATCAGTTTACTGGTGGTTTATAATGTGCGTATACTTTTGAGGTGTGCGGAAAACTGAAACGATCAGGCCCCTGAATTCCTAATACTACAATCAGAAGAAAAGGATTTCCAGTACTTTCTAATAGTCAATGCAAACCTGTGATACAAACCACCACCACCTCACCTCCCCACCTCCCTTAATGTACAACGTGCTTAAAGAATTACAGAGAGCTAAAAGTAAAACATAATCGGGTGCAGGCTGGTGAGGTGGACGATAGAAGGTTCATGCCCTGCTATCAATTGGAGCACAACTTCTCAGTAATTGAATTTGTTATGCAATCAAATATTTAACAGCTATGTGGTTGGTTTGTTTGTTTGTTTTAAAATTAAATTCTGCAAACACAGGGACTGGAAATATTCTGAGTACAGTCATGAACCAGACCTGCAGTTTGGATCAAGGAAATAAAATTTTGGAATACAATCAGAACAGTATAGGTGATTTGGAATTTCCTGTTTAGTAGATAGCTTTCAACCTGAGAAATCTTATCTGTTTAAAATTCTCCTCCTATTCCAAACATAGGTTTCTTCGATCTGAAGCAAACCAGGAAAGTTGGAGATGCTTGTATATAAACTACTAAGATATTAAAGCCTTTGTTTGTGGGGTAGGGGAGATAATATTGAGGTGATATTGTGTGACTGCGTATTTTAAACTCTTTTGAAAGAAGGCATAACTAGTTCTCTGCTGTCATTTCTGTTTCTTGCTTCTTGACTGCTGTTTCTTTGACCTTATGAAACAGCATCATTAGGTATAAATCTTGATGTTATTTTTACTCAGATGGTGCTAAAGCTTCAAGTGACCTCAAGAAGAGAAAACTGTATATTCTAGTAAAATATCAGAGTATAGCACATTTTTATTATACAGTACACGTCTATTTGCTGCAACATATAGAATCAAAACAGACCCAAATACATAAATTAGCTGAGATCTATGTTGGCAAATATTGCTTATTTTAACATGTGGTGTTTTCCACAGCAGAAATCTGTTAAATCTGCCATTCTTGTAAGTGTAGCAGTGAGTAGCTAAGAATACGTGGAAATGAAGGGCAACCAGCCTTTTCCAAAAAGCTGGCCCTTGAATATTAGTCAGTAGCAGTGGAACCAAATTTCCACTTCTGAACTTTCTTTTTGTTAGGTAAATTGACGGAAGAGGCAAGCCAGCTAAAGACACAAAGAAGCCATGAGAGAATCTGGGGAGCAGTATAAATTTAGCTTTTGGGAATCACACTGCAAGCATTTCTTTCTACCTGCAGACATAAACAGCAGCACATGAATAAAAAAGAAATCCAGGTGAAGGGAAGAAAGATGACATTTGCAGCATGAGCAGCCATGGTTGTTTCACACAGGGCACTTTTCAAATCAGTGCAGTTTCACCCCCAGCTCCCAGTCCTGGAAACATTTACACAGGATCATATTGGAATACTGAAAATTACCTAAAATGGCTTTGTCTGTGACCCAGAATTGGGGTGTTATCTAGTTGTTAGACGTTGCAGGTTTTGGAGATGGATTTCCCGGTAGAGGAACAAGCACGCTAGAAGTGGAGCCCCAAAAAACTTTTGGGATGAAGAAAGGCAGTGGCAAAGTGCTGTCTTAAACAGAAGCAGGGGAACAGCACGAGATGTGACGTTCCGCTGCCAGCTCATCCCAGCATTCACAAGTTTTATGAAAATATCAAGTAGGAGAGTTGGGCAGGAGGAAAGAGGAGTATCTTCACAGCTGTGACTGAACATACCCAGGATAGTTGTGAATGTAGCATGGGCAATTCTTGCAATGAAGCCACGGTAAGGTGAATTTAGCATACTCCAAATCCAACCCTTTGATTGCATTTTTGAGCAAATGTTTAGTTACTGAAGCTTTCCAACTGTTCTGCTTCAGTTACGTTGTCTACAGTGACTCAGCTGGGATTTTCGAAGGTAGTGCAATCAAATTTCGTTATGTAAAAAAAGTAAATACAAAATACTAAAATACCCTGTCAGAACCGAGGAAAAACTATCAAGATTTACTTGTCTCTGTTATGGCTTCTTCTACAGCTTTAGCATCAGACTAACTTCTTGAAATATCTTTAAGGCTACGTCTCAGATGGCAAGTGTTAGTAGTGCTTTCATAATATAATCTTGCTTTTGTGCTCCAAGCTTGAAGCCTCACAGGTGATACTAGCTGATCCCCTTCCACTCCCTCCCATCCAAACTTTAATCTGCAGCACAATTGTCTGTGCAGATTTGTCTGTATTCCTCTGCTGCCTTCAGTCATAATCCTGTAAAGGTATTCAGAGGCAAAAATTACTTTCAGACTTTTTCTTGTACTAGGTGTTTGCCAACTCTACGTTTTAGACATGAATAATTTTTTGCAATAGGGTGACCTTATGTTTTTTCTACTTTTTTCTTCTTTAATGGCTTTGCCTTGGGGGTATATACTAGATTTCAAAGGCTGGCTTTGATATACTAGAATACCTTGTTAACTTGCATTCCTATCAGCGTCTTTCATCTTAAAAGCAGATTGCTCCACCAAAGCTACTTATCCGTAAAATTTCAAAGATGCTTAAATGAAATCAGGGGTGGCAACTTAGATTTCCTTCAGCTACACAGAAAGCATAATAATACTGCTCTCCTTGCTAACTTTGTGTTCAAACCTTTTTGTACTACTTATCAGAACAACTGAAGAGAAGTAATCAGAAAAATATCTTTCCTATAGAAGAGCCAAAAAGTATGTAATTTTCTGGAAACACTTGTTAGAGCCAGGGTAGTCTTTCAGCACATGTAAGACATCTTGTAGTGAAAGAGGTAAAACCAAATTTGTGGGTCTAGATCAATACAAATGTTGTTTACATGTTAAACTGGGTCCGATACATATAAGTAAAGACCAGTAGTCCAAATTTCTAGTAAAAATCACCTCTTCAAAATGCCAGAGTTTCTGGAATAAAGACTACAACAAACATCTCTATAAACAAGAAAATCTGCCCATGCTTAACTGGTACACAGTGAGAGCATAATCAATCCAAGTCTAGATCAATACAAATGTTGTTTACATGTTAAACTGGGTCCGATACATATAAGTAAAGACCAGTAGTCCAAATTTCTAGTAAAAATCACCTCTTCAAAATGCCAGAGTTTCTGGAATAAAGACTACAACAAACATCTCTATAAACAAGAAAATCTGCCCATGCTTAACTGGTACACAGTGAGAGCATAATCAATCCAAAACACATCCTCACAGTAGTTGGAGTGCTATTTGTATGACACCTATTTTACTCCAGTGTGTTCTTGTTTATTCAATATATTCTGGGTTCCAAGGGATTAATTAAAACATTAATAGAGAGACAACAAAATGACAAGTTTGGTGTATATTCTCATGGTGAATGGAGAAGAGCAAACGGAACTTTAATTTCTAGTATCTTGGTGGATGAAAAACTGAATATGACCCAGCAATGTGCGCTTGCAGCCCAGAAAGACAATTTCATCCTGGGCTGCATCAAAAGCAGCCTGACTAGCAGGTTGAGTGAGATGATTCTGCCCATCTATTCAGCTCTGGTGAGACCCCACCTGTGGTGCTGCATTCAGCTCTGGGGCCCTGAACATCAGAAGGACATGGAGCTCTTGGAGCGAGTCCCGAGGATGCCATGAAGATGCTCCGAGGGCTGGAGCAGCTCTGCCATGGGGACAGGCTGAGAGAGTTGGGCTTGTTCAGCCTGGAGAAGACTCCAGGGACAACTTATTGCAGTCTTTCAATTCTTAAAGGGGCCTACGCAAAAGGTCGAGGGGTGACTTTTTACAAGGGCCTGTAGGGGTAAGAGCATAATGGTTTTAAGCTGAAGCAAGATAAATTGGATGAGATACAAGGAAGAAATTCTTAATGGAGAGGGTAGTGTGGTACCGGAGCAGGTTGCCCAGAGCAGTTATGGATGCCCTATCCTTGGAAGTGTTCAAGGTCAGGCTGGATGAGACTTTGAGCAACCTGGTCTAATGGGGACTGTCCCTGCCCATTATTCTATGATTCTGTGTTAAATCTCTGCAAAAATGAGATGGACGTTTTATTTGCCACATTTGTTATGTGTGCAAACTCTGTAACACTTATTTACACATTGTTTTGGTGGAGGTGGGAAAATCTTAATACGAATTAATTGCACCAGAAGGCAAAACATGCATACTTAGGTTAAGGCCCTAAGTAATTTTTTATGGTTCAAAGACTGATTTATTTCTGATATGACTATGTAATACATTTTTTTATCAGTTTTTCTGAATGTCTTGACTATATTTTAGTTTTGAGTTGGATATTTTTCTGTAATTAATTTCTAATTTAATTTAGAAATAAAATGACATTTGATTTACAATTCCAACTATACATTCACATTTACAGTCTATACCTAAAGGAGATTCATTTCAGTCTTGATGAGTGCAGTAGTGCACTGCATCCAATCTAGGAGGAAAATATACAAAATATATGCCATGATCTGCCATTATCACTTAGAGCCTAAAAAGGCTCTAAGAAAGAGTTTTAGGGAAATATTAACTCAAGTTTGTGAAACAGAAGTTAAGAATAAATTATTCTTAATGATTCTTAAGGTACATGAACCCATCTTTCTTTTGAGCCTTCCTTATACTGCATCTAAAATACTCCTGAATTTGCTGTGCACTTCAGATGTCACTGAATTCCCTGAATGAAATTGTATTCATTCAGAGGAGATGCTTTTTCATAAAGGTTCATTTATTGTCTCTCAATATGGTACTGAAAGAAGTGTGGTTAAGAAGTGAGACATAAAGTTTCATCATACAAGCAAATTACCTGTGATAAATTAATTGCTTTATTGTCTCATGAAAAACATTAAGTACCTTGAGCTCGTTTACCCCTCAGTGAAAAAAGTTGACAAGAAGCTGGAGAACATCTCCGCACATGCTTTGCAAGAGATGTCACAGGATAATTTAGCATGCAGCTACATGTTCATGAGACCAAACCCTGACACTTGGGTAAGGGACAATGGGGTTTTGTATGTTTTGGACTGTGTCAGAGGAAACAGGACGGGGTGAGATGGTGTAACAGAGTGTTCCAACAGCTTTCTACAGCTGTTGTCACACCACCTTCCCCTGATCTGAATGCTGCTCAAATGAAACAAGGCTGCCTATAAATAATTCACCATCATTGATACTGCTGCCTCTCCTAATTCTACAAAGCAAAGAAAATGAGAAAAAAAAGCACAAAGCAGAACTACCTCAAAGAGGAGAGGTGACTTTATGAAGCTGAGGGCTAATACCCAGCAGTATAACTTTCAGTTACCACCAGCAACTAACAGTAACAATTTCTACAAATCTGTCTTGGGCATAGAAGTCATTGTTTGGTGCATTATTGAAAAAACTTTTATTTGTGCCCAGGACATGCATGTTTATTTTCCCTGAAACTTAGTTCCTTTCAGTACTACAGAAACAAGCTTAAGCTTTACATTATATTCTGTAGCAAACAACTTGATATCCAGTCATACATGCTGAGCTTTTCACCTGAGAAAATATGAGAACCCATTAAGTCATACCAGAAACTACATAGAAGATTTTTTCTGTCTGTAGATTTTGTTTTCTCCCCAAACATTACAGCTCTGTCTGCAACTCAGACATTACTATTTATTAGTACAGTATGTTCCTCTGCTTCAACTACTGTGGTAGAGTTATATGGCATTGACTTGGTGCTTTAGCAAACAAAAGAGTAAAAGAGTAATCAGATAGTCGATAAAAAGACTGCCAGTTAGAGCAGACTCTGACCTTTGTAATTCTTCACAAATACCAGTTCATTTAAGGTTACCCTGTTCATGCAAACTGAGAACTTCTTGTAATGTGGCTCCAAATCCAAACTGTCCATTGACAGGATAGACCTCGTTAGCAATTTCATCTAACTGAAATGATGAAAACCCTGTAATGTTACAATAGAATGCTATTCAATCTTAAGCTTCTTCAACAACTTATAACTTGGCATTCAAAAAAATACAAATTGAGTGCAGAGTAAGAGAATCACTTTTATCGTGGCCACTGTTTCTTTACATGAAAGCTACTGTAGCAGCTTGTCCCCATTAAAATAAAGATAAAAAAACCCTCATGGAGATCTGCAGCTGCAAAGACATCCTTTTAATAACAGCTGACCTTTATGAGCTGCAGACATGAGCCAAGTTGCCCCTGATCAGTGCCAAATCCTGCTCTTGGTACAGTTACTTCTGGTCTGAGATAGATTCAACCTGAAACATGATGAGAGGGCTTTGGATCTACTTCCTCAGGTAATCAATACCACTTGACTACAGGCCTGAAAAAAACAATTTGCCTGGTAAAATATCAATTTAATCAAGGCCTGTGTGGTCCAGGTGGAATCACTCAAGAAACCTAAACTGAAATAGCTTTCTGCTGTGAAATGCTGAGAGAAATAGGAATTAATCTGAGCATAAGAAAAAAATAGTGATAAAAATATCTTTGGCAGGGTTCCTCAGTCTCACCAGTAGAGACAGGAAACAGGTATTTTCATCAGGCCAAAGAGAGACAGAAAAGCTCCAAGGGAGGTTTTAGAAAACAATATGGCTAGCCAGACCAAGATCAAGATCAAGAGGAAGACATTCCAGAAGACAAGTATCTGGATAGGTGTGAGGGCTAGAAGGGTATCCAATAGGATTATGAAGTAGATAGATTTTTATCAAGCAGATGACAGGAATAGAGCAAATAACCATGTACCATGGGAGTGAGGGAACAGGGTCAGACACCAGGATTGGGGGAATCAAGGCAGAAGTGGGGTGAGGTCTGAAGTGGGAGTGGTTAAAAAGGCAATGAAACACAGGAGCAAAAATCAGCCACTCCAGAACATGAGGTATGCCTACATCCAAAAACACACTCAGCAGAAAAAGCAAGCTGTGCAATCCCGTCATATACCTTGTATCTATAACAAAACCTCCGTCAGCCTCCTGGGACAACCTGCAGCTGCAGCAGTATTACACAACTCTCGCAATACCAAGTTGTGGGCAAGTACAGGACTCAAATCCTTGGCAAACATAGACAGAGGCTTCCAGTAATCAGCTGACCGGTTTACAAATCACATCAGAGTCTTACACTCATGCACAGAAGTTGTTTGTTCCTCTCTACTTCCCAGGACCATTGATGGGGAAGGAGACCCAGGCTCCTACACGTCGCATGTAGTGTGTGGGTTTCCAAGAATGGATTTAACCATGGGGGTCAGAAGGAGGGATGAACAGTGAAAGCTGCATGTAAATACTGCTTTCTAATAATAAATAAATAAAAAAGGATAATAAAAAAAAGAGTAAGGTAACTCAATCTTGAAATAAGGCAATGTCATATATTGTACCCAGAACTATGCAAGGTTTGGGAAGGATATCCAACTGATTTTATGAAATTATCTGTTACGAGAAACACTTAGTATTGATATATTGAAATATGAGTGAAGTTTTCGTTTAACACTGCTGCTTCCATAATTCCTTATTGTTCAGAGTTGCAGAAATGTATATGATAGAAAACTAAAGAAAACAGAAAGTGTGAGGTACAACAGAACAATTCTAGATGGTGTCCCTAGTGTTGTGAGATGCTGATGGAATTAATTAGGAATAGGGGAGCAAAATGCTTCATTCTTTGAAGAAATACCTGGGCTGGCTGGTTTCCAGATACCAGCTAGTATCTTGCATGTCAGCCACTTATACTACCATCTAAAATACAGTTTTAAAAGGTATGGCAGAATAAAATGTCAGGGAGTTGTTCAGCCTACTGAGCACGGGTCTAAACATCATGTTAACATACGCTCATGAGGTTCAACAAGGCCAAGTGCAAGATCCTGCACCTGGGTGAGGATTCCCCATTATCAATAGTGGCTGGGGAATGAATGGATTGATGTCAGCCCTGCAGAAAAGGACTTGGGGTTACTGGTGGAGGAAAAGTTGCACATCAGCAGGCAGTGTGCACTCACATCCCAGAAAGCCAACCATATCCTGTTCTGCATCAAAAGCAGCATGACCAGCAGGTCGAGGGAGGTGATTCTCCCCCTCTACTCTGCTCTGATGAGACCCCACCTAGAGTACTGTGTCCAGCTTTGTGGCCCCCAGTAAAAGAAAGACATGGACCAGTTGGAGCGAGTCCAAGTGAGGCCAAGAAGATGCTCAGAAGGCTGAAGCATCTCTCCTGTGGGGACAAGCTGAAAGTTGGGCTTTGCATGCCTGAAGAAGAGAAGTCTCCGTGGAGACATTATAGCAGTCTTCCAGTACTTGATGGAGGCTTATAAGAAAGACAGGGACAAACTTTTTGGCAGGGTCTGTTGTGAAAGGACAAGGAAGGGGTGGTAGTTTTAAACTAAAAGGGGGTAGATTTAGACTTAGATATAACAAAGAACTTGTTTACAGTGAGGGTGATGAAACACTGGAGCAGGTTGCCCAGAGATGTGGCAGATGCCCGAACCCTGGAAACATTCAAGGTCAGGTTGGACAGTGTTCTGAGCAACCTGATCCAGTGGAAGGTGCCCCTGCTTATTGCAGGGATTGGAATTTAAAGTTCCCTTCTTAGGTAAACCATTCGATGGTTCTATGTCTCTATCATTTCATTAATAACAGGTTTTATTAAAAAATAGAACAAGGTTGTTGCGTCACATGGAGATGCTTGAGCTAGCTCTGAATGAGCTGAAAACAGCATGAGAAGGTGAACAGACCTTTCTGCCTAGGTGTATTGCCTGCTGTGCGTAGCACTGCACTATGAGATGAACATGTACCTGAAAATTTGAGGGTTTTTTTGATTCAGACATTTTAGTTAACTATGTGAGGAAATCCTAATTTTCTGCAAAAGATTTTCCTCTGGAGGTGTCAAATACCAGAGTAAACAAAGCTACAAAAACTTTTCTCCATCAATGAGAGGTTCTAGGCAGAAGTAACTCTTGCCTATGGAAAATCAGTGAAGCTTTGTTGCAGGAACAATAAAGTCAATTCCAACATTCATGCAGTGAGGAGCTAACTGACCAGAAGTCATTAATCTGGTTTGTAGAAGAGCTGACCCCTGAAAAGTCCCTGTAGATAGTATTTGAACAGTTGATAGAAATCTAGGAAGGTCCACAGTTTATTAAGAGTTCCTGGGGAAAAAAAAAAAAAAA
>NW_010253783.1:0-290 GCF_000690775.1 Eurypyga helias
TTTGCCCTTTTTCTTGTCTGGTTATGGTTCCTCTTCCACCACATAAAGTCACCTTCATAACATCACTTAGGTATGAACTCATAAAGCTCACTGAATATGCTGATAACCTGAAACAATGGGCTTCAATGGAGTGTATTACCCTGTGTATGTCGATGAACTCCTAATACCATACTATCATTGTTGTTTATTAATTTTAATGCTGAAAAAAATTCTGTTTTGGTTAAAGAATGGAAAAAATCTGCTCAGATGAGAGTGACATCTCATTTTGGATCAAAAACTTGAAGAAGTTG
>NW_010253783.1:385-592 GCF_000690775.1 Eurypyga helias
TTCTCTACGTTGTCAGCCAAACAGGCCCTGATCTACTTTGGGGCTGGCAAACATGATGTCACAAAGTTAAATAGGGAATAAAAGCAAAAAAAGAAAAGAGGTGAGGGAGAGAAGGTATGTTTAAGAGGTCTACATTTTAATGACTTCCAAATGGAAAAGAGAGAACTTGGTGGAAAAACAGGAAGATTTACATTCCAAATGTGTTCC
>NW_010253783.1:640-7399 GCF_000690775.1 Eurypyga helias
GGTGACCCCTGAATCTATATATTTAACACTAGGTAGTGCAGAAGGAAAATGAAAATAGAACTCCAATTTCTACAACTACACTTCTTCACCACTGCCAGCTCTAGATGGATCAGATGAGGGTTGCGGTTTGCCTGTTTTGGATCTCTGAAGCAGAATACTTGCAGATGTTACATATAAGACTGCATATTAAGTTAATATGTGCATGTGCTTTTTTTTTTTTCAAAAATTGCATGCCAGGAACAAGGATTTAAAGCTTGTTTTTCTGTTTTCTGTAAAAGCAGTGAATGGGTCACACATAAGAATTAGAAATATACAACATTTCAAAAACAACAGATGCATTTTATTGAGATTTGCCTTATGTTGGTACCAGAGAAGTGAAACAGTTAAATAATTTTGCCTTCTGTTGAAACAATATATAACTTCTTCGTTATTATGCATAGCTTTCATGCATACTATTTGAAGATACAGTGATTTATCCAGCTGGTTTCTTATATAATCTTGAGGTATAAATTTATATAGTGGGTGTTTTAGTGTATTTATGATGCATAGTAAATTGTATTTAAAAAGTAACTTGTGCAATATATTATACAGTCTTTCTTTAGACTGTTCACTCAATACATACACAGAAGCTTAAAAACTGATCCAAATTTTCTGTTCTGAACTTCAAAAATGAGTGGAAACATAAGACATCGAAAAAATCCCTAATTTCCTCTACTGAGGACTTACATTGAGAAACATTCTAGTACTATATGAAAAAAAAGACTTTTTGGGGCCACACTACCTGAAGTTAATGCTAAAGTCTGAGAATGTGTACACAATGATTACGTGAGAGAAAAGGAGTAGTACAGGAGAGGAACTTTGTTTCTATGTATGAAAACCAAAGGACTACTAATCCAGATGCCTTGTTCTTGCACCTTCATGCTGGAGGGAAAGGATGTCATCCAGAGAGACCTGGACAGACTGGAGAGGTGGGCCACTGCCAACCTCATGGAGTTCAACAAGGCCAAGTGCAAGGTCCTGCACCTGGGTGGGGGCAATCCCAAGCACAAGGACAGGCTGGGTGGAGAGTGGATAGAGAGCAGCTCCGAGGAGAAGGACTTGGGGTACTGGTGGATGAAAAGCTGGACATGAGCCGGCAGTGTGCGCTGGCAGCCCAGAAAGCCAACCGTATCCTGGGCTGTATCCAGAGAAGTGTGGCCAGCAGGTCGAGGGAGGGGATTTTGCCCCTCTATTCTGCTTTTGTGAGACCCTACCTGGAATACTGTCTCCAGCTCTGGAGTCCTCAATATCATAAGGACACAGACCTAGAGGAGCAAATCCAGAGGAGGCCATGGGGGTGATCTGGAGCACCTCTGCTACAGAGACGGGCTGACAGCGTTGAGCTTGTTCAGGCTAGAGAAGAGAAGGCTCTGGGGAGACTTTATAGCCCCTTCCAGTACCTGAAGGGGCTGACAAGAAGGCTGCGGGGAGTTGGGGGGGAATTTTAGCAAGGGCAGGGATTGACAGGACAAGGGGTAACAGGTTTAAATTGAAAGGTATCAGGAAGAAGTTCTTCTGGAGAGGGTGGTGAGGCACAGGAGCAGGTTGCCCAGAGAAGCTGTGGATGCCCCATCCCTGGAAGTGTTCAAGGCCAGGCTGGATGTGGCTTTGAGCAACCTGGTCTAGTGGAAGGTGTCCCTGCCTATGGAAAGGGGTTGGAACTAGATGATCTTTAAGGTCCCTTCCAACCTAAACCATTCTGTGATTTTGTAATTCTATGATTATTGCTTGAACTGACCACTTCAACAACTTAACTCTTTATCTCAAACTCCCTGAAAAAGGCTTGCATGTGTTTTGATCTTTTCTGTTGTAATGATGGCCAATTTCTAGATGATCTGCATTTCCATAAGTACTACTTTAAAAAATTGTATGATTTTACAGAAGCTGAATTAATTTAAAAACTTTCTTTACTGCAGCTTGCACAAACCATTCCTTTCTATTGTCCAAATCTGAAAAAGTGTACCATTTTACACTCAAGTGACATCCTCAAAATCGCTAAAGACTTCCAAATTTATAAACTGCTACCTTCGGGCCATATGTAAAGCTCATAGATATCTAGCTCCACAGATGCTTAAAGCTTTGGTTCAAGCTGAAGACCCAAGTGGGAATCTTCACTGGGGTGCCCTTGTCTGCCTTTTGAACAAAAAAAAAGAAAAAACCCAAAACAACCAAACAAAAAAATCCACCCACCATATATTACTCAAGTGACAAACTATCTACCTTCAATTTTGAGAATGAACAATCAAATCTCACTTGGTGAGACAACTGTGCTATGCTAATGACTTCGTTACGGATTAATAACAGGTCACTCACATAATGCAGAAGTATTGAAACCTGTCATATATAGGTTCTTGGTTATAGGCATGGAATTTACCTAAAGTACAAAGACTGAAGGTAAGGATTTGTAACATTGCCTGGAAGCAGCAGAGCCTGCTCTTGCAATAGCATAGTTCTTTAAAAGTAGCAAGTCTTCATAGTGTAGGCTAGAACAGAACATGGTCCACAAAACAAAACAAAATTCAGTCTTATCTACATTTTCAAGCCAATGGCTTTTCTAATGTATTTCGGTAATGGATGTGAGAAAAAGAGAGTAATGTGCAAGACATTCACATTTGAATTCAGGATATAAAGATATTGAGTCAGCAGAAGTGCTGTTACTAAACTGCTGGAGTGTCATACTCGCTGATGAAGAAAACCTGCTGGCATGTTGAGAAATCCCTACTTATATTTGCCTAAGGTTTCTATCACCCTTCACTGAAGCCCTGGTTAGAGGTCTGTGAGTCTCATGTCTGAACAGTGATGTCTGTGAGGGTATGAAGTGGTACTTTTTGAATACCAAGTCAAAGAGCAGAAGTTGCAAATCTTAAAAGGTCTATTCAGTGCCCTGAAAACTTCATTTACAGGAGTCACCATGCATCTTAAAAGCAGCCATAGTGAAGGGGATAGTTGGAGCATTGCTTGTAAAAAGCTGTGACATATACTTGACACTGTGAAATAATTTGTGCAAATTACATTGTTTTTATTTTGGAAACTGTTCAGGTAGTCAGCAATTAGCACTGTCAGTCTGGGACTTTGGTTTGCCTTGATTTTGGGTGGGATGAGCATTTGAAGAAAATTTGGTGCACAGTTCAAGGTCTTCCCTCAAGCATTTACAACATAAAGAGTGAGTCAACCATGTATGAGTATGAAGTTATCTCAATACTGTGCACATCTATAAACGTGAAGACTGTATAAAACCAGGTAATTTTGGTGTTTCAGTAGCAGTGCAGAATGGCTTGCCTACTGCAAAGAAGTTGAAACCGCTGCCTCAAGATCCTCCAGTATGGAAATATTAAGATTTTACAGCTAGTTTTTGCAGTTTGTGCAGCACAACTGTTCCAGCAGATTTCAAGGAGATCAAGGAATTGTGAATTTCAGCCTGATGTAAACCTCGTACACTTACAGGAGGATCACAAGAGTAGTATTTTTTTTTCTTTGAGGTGATGTCGCTGTATGTGGCATTGTAGTACAAGTGATCAGCAAGAGCTGGGAATAACAAAATAGGTTGTTTTACATGATGTTTTAGCCCTCCTAGACCCTCTAGCCTTTGCTTTTCTCTCGCTATCTCAACTCATCACAAGCTAGGACTCTTTTTAATTAATTAAATAAAAATTCACACTTCGTTCAAATATCACCCTGCCTTGTCTGAAATATAATGAATAAAACCACATCCCTCATTTGGTATACAAAGGGTTTTGGAATCACACATATGCTTAATTTTTCTCTGTATCGATTATACAGCTCTTTTTATTTTAAGACTTGCTTGGAAATAATTGGATATACATGGTCATTGTCTGTACAAGTTGGGGCAGGCATGGGCCTAATTTGGATAAATATATCTTGATCAAAAGGACCGACAAATCGAAAATGCCCCTAGCTTGGTAAAACGATAGTGATTCTTAGTTCAGAAAACCCATGGTCACCAATTACCCCAACATCTTTTTCTAACTTAAACCTATTTTGAAACCAGTGATGATCATTTTAGCCTCTCAGTTAATAACCATGTGAAGTACTGCAACAGCAGGGCTGAATGTAACAAGTTAAGCAAACTATGCTGTCAAATCCCCCTAAGAATGAATTTACTGGGAGTATTTTATTCCTCCTGAATAAATCTTGTTGACCAATTCTCCTCAAATATAAACAAACAAACAAATGCACAGGGAGAACTTCCACCATATCACCCTCCTTCTGGGCTATGGCTCAACTCTATCAGCAACTGTAGCTGGCCACAAAAACTTTTATCGTACTGGGACATATTTGTCAGTATTTCAAATAAATAAATACATTCTCTAAATCAGTGGACACTTATTAGGAAATTTCTAGAGCTTTCAGTTTCAACCTTTCTTTCATGTCCAGTGCAATCAGTTTGTTTTTTGGTTTGGTTTGGTTTGGTTTTGGTGTGGGTGGTTTGGTTTTTTTTTCCCCTCCAGGTCTCATACTGACTACTTACACAAGTCTTTTGCTGTTTTGAAGGACCTAAATTGTTACTGAAATTGTAAGATGCCAACCCCACCTTAAATGCCTGTTCAAATTATGTTTGGATGACAGCTTGTAGCTTAAAATAAATGATCAATGAGAGTTGCATAAATGTTCTCAAATTTTAGGAAACTTGTGCTTGGCATCTCTGTGACCCACCTTGTTTCTCATTTACCCACACAAAATTTAGCACTCTTACTAAACATACTATTTTTCCTAGGCTGGAAAGGAAAGGAGGACAGAAAGGCATGAAGGTTTAGTCCATTTCTAATTTCTCATGAGAAGATTTCTATTATGGTTACAGGTTCAGTTTAAATACCTAGGACAGGGAAGCAGAAAAAGAAGATAAACAGTAGGGATTAAAAAAGCTTAAAAATAAAGTTCTGAACTTGTTTCTCAGGCAGTAGACTACCTGTGAGAGTGATATAACAGTTTGTGATAATGGCTGGTTGTTCATCAAATTGAGTCTCTTTGCATACACTCATGAAGATTCATATTATGGCTCCTGTTGGAACTGGAACTGGAAAGAATTTGGACAGTTAGAAACCTGCTTTCCAACGTCCAGATACTCATGACCTGCTTTGCTCCTTTTGTTGTTCCTCTATGCCATGTGCTGTGCAAACAGTTTTTCTTCTTGAGAGCTACACTTCAGATGCCTCTTCACATGCCAAACACTTTACTATCAAATTTTATCAGCCTTTTCCTTGGTAAATGAACTGAGTAAAACTCTTACACATCATCTTTGTGTTTCACATATTTGTAATAGTCCTTCCCTGCACATCCACTTGTAATTGATACTTAGTGAACATGAGGTGACTAAAATCGTAATGCCATTGTAGAAAAGCTTCAACAGTGCATTGTATACTACACTGATTATGATATGCTCATTGATACTTCCTTCAATACTCTAAAATTTGCTTTTGTTGTCACAGAGAATGTTTAGTTTTTCTTCATGTTTGTTTCCCATCCACATGCATCCTCTGCCAAACTTACTTGGCCCCGTTGATGAAGAAATCCTCATGTGTGCTTTCAGATTGTTCATACCTGGTAAACAGGTTCTGCAAATGCCAGTTAAGAGACAGCAAAAATCATGCACTTCCAAAGAATTAGGGCTTCATCCTCTCTGAAGTTTCATACAGAATGCATTTTGGCTCCTTTAGATTATCAAAGGACTAGTAAGTGATAATAGTGTCTTCTAGAAACATAGGTGCCTTTAGATTAAAATTTTTATATTTGTAACCACCTCATTAAAATCACTCACATCTTTCCTCAACACAAATGTATACAAGTCACAGTAAAATGTTTAAAGAGAGGACCATACCCTATAAATAAGTCAGAAAGAAAGAGGAAATAAGTAACTTACTAGTATTCAATGAATAACTAGAGAAAAAAGGATGAAAAATCCAAAGAACCTATTTATTCATAAGATACTGGTCTTTACATGGAAAGACCAAAATTCTGAAATAATGTCTGTTCCCCCCTCTCTTTGGGTTACAGTCACAACATGTGATGGGTTACAACTTGAAGACAACCAAACAAGTTGGCAGCTTTTAGAGGCAGAGCCGTTTGCTGGCCATTTGCATGTACGATGCCTGCCATGTGAGGGGTCTGATGTGGTAATGCTCTTCTGCAAATAGAAGAGGATGAAAACAAATACAATTGGCTGTATTATTGGTATGTGCCATGTGCACTTTATCTGTGAAACAACAGAACAGCAACAACAGAAAACCAAGCAGATGGGGATAAGGTAAGTCCATCATTTGTTCTTTTTAGTTTAGAGGTTTCCATGCTGAAGGTATGCAGGGGCAAATAAATCTGACAGTTTAAGTAACCATTTCTCTGACTTTTTAGCCCAAAACAATAGTCTATAACCTTAACCTTTGATATCAGTTATATACATAAGTTGGGAGTTTTTTCCTTCCAAAATAGGCATTAATTTAAATTTCTCCCACAAGCCTATCATTTATGTTTCCCAATCAAATTGTGTTAGGGCTGTTAACTTGCTGCTGCTTAAGCATTTATCAGTATTATAAGTGGTTCCCTGTAGAATTTTTTTTCTTTGCTACCTCTGTATTTTAAAAAATGAAATCACTATTTATATTTTTCTGTGAAAACTGGAGAACATATAACTTGCTCTCATTAATACTGCCCCAGATGTTAGAGGGTATGCTGCACTATAATGCACTTGGGTCATAACAACCCTGT
>NW_010253784.1:0-891 GCF_000690775.1 Eurypyga helias
GCCAGCGGGGTCCCGGGCACCGCAGCGCTGCCCCCGCCGTCGCTGCAGCCCGGTCGGGTTCATAAATTCTCATTTGCTCTATAGCGTTTGATTTTTGAGCATCTCCCAGACACTTCCTCGTTTTACTGCAATTGATGGGATCATGTGTAATTTGTAAATGATATTAAGTGAGGTAATAACACTCTGGGAACAGAGTGAAAATCATAAATTATTAAAAATTACTGCACTGAAATGTTACTACTTTGCTTTTGTACCTGACTGATGGCTCACGCGCTGTCTTCTCTGCCCCGGAGACCTTCAAACCCACTCTTCTCCATCCATTACACCTACACGGAAACCCGATGGGTGAAGCACGGGGTGAGCCAGAGGAGCAGCTTAGCCAGCACTTTCCTCTCCTCCTGAACTTAGGAAAACAGCGCTAGAAAATTCCCATCATCCCCAAGACCTGCACGGAATCCCGGCTGCAGCGTGCCCTGATCTCTGCCCGTCGGCACACGCTCGGGGATGGCGGCAGGGGGCTGGCAAGCTGCGCTCCCCAGCACCCCGGCTGGGCTGGATGCCCCCGGCAGTGCCAGAGCATCACGGAACAACCGGATTTTTCCAGATGAAGCCGCAGTAGGAAGATGCTGCGGACTCCAGCAAGCGCAGCAGAGCGCAGGCACGGCTGCAGGCTTGTCCTCCCTTGCTCTCCCTGCCTCGCTGCAGCGCCCGGGCAGGGGGAGCGCGGCTCCCGAGCCGTCGCTCGGGGCTGTGGCAGGATGCTGGAAGCCTGAGCGCCCGACGCTGGGCGTGAGGGAACACGCTCATGCATTTTTCAGGCTGATCAATGCAGCCAGGCACCCCGCAGACATAACGACTGCATTGGCCTGAATGCAGAGACAGGCGGGGGGG
>NW_010253784.1:908-1379 GCF_000690775.1 Eurypyga helias
GAGCCCTGGCAAAGCCGGGCATTATGTACAATTTAACTTATAATTTTCTGCCCAAACCCAGTGGTTTGAAGTGGTTGGATGTCAGCGTGGCTTTGGAGAACGGCGCGGGATGGGAGAGGGGAGCGCGGCGTTTCCCCGCGTCCCCAGCCGGGGCGCCTGGAAAGCTCCTCGCTCGGGTTCCGTCCCGCTTTGCGCGGCCACAAACAAAAGGCACCGAAACGGCAAAGCACGACCCAGCAGGCTGCGAGAACGCGGAGCCAGCCCCTGCACACAGCAATCGGAGGCAATTTGGGAACAACGCTGCAGGGAATGATCACAGACCTCGGAAACGACTCCCTCCACAGGGGGAGGCGCTGGAGAAGAAGAACCCTCCGCGGGGGCAGCTTCTCCATCAGCCTCCAGCCTCCCGGCAGCGCTGCCCGGTCCTCACGCCTCTGCCTGGCTGCAGAAACATCCTCCAGATCGGATCCT
>NW_010253785.1:0-7042 GCF_000690775.1 Eurypyga helias
CCTCAGGGACAGGGGGAGGGACGGCCGTTACTTCCCCCTCACACCCGGGTTGGGTGCCCCCCCCCGCGGGCTCTTGCTCCCTGCGGCCTCCGCTCCGTCGCATCCCGGACTTTGGGGGTTATTTTGGGGGGTGTGTGTACCTCCCATCCGACCGTTGGGGTGAAACGCCTCCTTTTTTTCCTCAGAAATCCTCGTCTTCCCCTCGGGAGAGGACTCCGGGTTCCCGGTGACTAGATGCCTTACAGGGCTCCCTCCGGGAAAGGCTCGGTCTCCTCCGCGGTGGAGCTGAAAAGGGGAATAAAATGTTTTATTGAGTTTTCAGAGGAATTTGGCGTCTTAATGAGGAAGGATTTGGAGCGAGAGGAATGGGAGTTGGAGAGGGGGGAAGGTGGCATCCCTTGGTCTCCTCAAACCCCAAGGAACGAGGCTGAAACGTTCGGGAAAGGGTTTATTTATTGTATCAAATTCGCGTCTGGGGCAGAAAGGGCAGATTGAGGCGTTTTGCCCCTGTTTTCTTACGGGTGTGGAGATCAAAGGGCACGTCCGCGTGGTTTCCTCCTCCAGCCCAAATTCGGGGCTCGCTCGTCGCCCGCGTGCCAAAACACGAGGCGGGCTGTGCGTGTGGGGGCGGCTCTCGTCCATCTGTCTGTCCGTCTGGGCTTTACTCACTGTTTTGGGTTCGGTCTTGCTTTTTTGCAATTTCTGCCCGTTTATCAGCGGGGCAACGTGTTGGTGGGCAGGGCCATGTCAGCTCCTTTCTTGGGGCGCTGGCTGTGCCTGGCAGAGTTTGAGGAGTTCCGTGGCGATCGTTTTGCTTCCCGAGCCTTTCTCCAGCGTCTGAATTAATCAAGTGTTGTAGATGTTAGTACAGAAAGTATTTTTGCAGTCAAGCAGCTACTAGTCAGTGATGGGAAAAAGGGCTGAAGCAGCGCTTTTGAGGTGGACGTGTTCCCTCGCCGAGCAGGTTCCCAACGCTTCCCCCTGCGGCGTTTTGCTTTACCTCTGACTTCGGCGAGCCTTTTATTTTGGGATGAGAGGTCGGGTTTGGAGATGGAAGCGGTCTCCAAGGCAGAGGTAGAAAATCAAGTTTTCCTTTAGGGGAAACCCTTGATTATTTTGGCAGGAGGCGAGACACCACCTCATATAAAGGTTCCCGCCTGCTGTGCTCCAGCACAAGCCCCGTGACAGTGTCACAGCCACCAGCAAGGCGCCCAAGTTCACGGCTGGTAATGGGGACAACCTCTACGCGTGGCATTCCGTGAGCGTGCTGCGGCTTCGACGTCTCCGGGTGCGCAGAGCGTAAACTCCTCGTCAGCTTTGTCCCCCTTGTGTCACGGTAACCCGCTGGCTCTGGTTATGGGGGTCACGGATTGTCGTGCTGATGTTTTGTCGAGAGTTCCCTTGCTTTGAGCTTTTCCTCCCCTGCAGTTAAACTGCGGCGGGGTTTGGCGATTATATCAGCCGCAGGTAACGGGATCAGCGCTGTGCTTTTTGTCACCACCTCTGCTTCCCTTCTGCTCACCCATCTGCCACTTAGGCAGCAGCATCTTTCCTTTGTTTTCGTGTTTTCTAGCCACATATTTATTGTTCTTCCCTCTGGCTTCTGCCCGGGGTTTGTGAAGTGTTTTGAGGACGTTCAGTGGGGAGAAAGTTACAAAAATACAAGTTCCTGGTGAAGCGGCTTGCGTGGGAGAGCGTCCCCGAACCATCCTCCGCAAATAGGCGGTATCACATTTACCAAACTGCTGGTTTTCCCCAACCAAGGCGCGATGTGCATGAAAGTTGTCGCGCTGGCACACAAGAGGCGACAGATTTATTAGAGAGGGTTGCGCAGGGTGAGGTGAACGACTGCTGTGTGTGTGGAGGGGGGTTAATCCCAGTCTTATTCTCTGCTGATTTGTCACAGGAATTCTGGGTGCTGCAGTTTGGGGCGAGGTGAGCTGCGAGGTTTCCAAGGGATGGCTGTGGTGGCGAGGTGCGGAGGGCGGCATGAGATAACAGGGACGGCTGCTGGCAGGCTGTGCTGATAAGAGGAGCTGGGCAAGGAGAGGGAAAATAATTCTGCTCGCTGCGGTTTCCTCCATGCATCGAGGCAGTGGCTTTTCTGGAGAGGAGATGCTGCGTCCTTCTGGCAGCAGGGTTACTTCCTTCGTTTCTCTTCACGCGCCATGCATCTCCTGGCCTTTGCTGTGCGTGGCCGTGACGGGAGGGTTTAAGGGCTTCTGAGTTTGATGTATGGTTGCCGGTGGTACCTAGCACTCCCGATTGGCGTTCCTTGCTCCGTAAGGAGGTTGTACCCTGTGGCATCGCAAAATCCAGCCATCGTGCGGTTTTAGTGCCTGCATCCCTGCCCGGGTCACCTCCGGAAAAGCCCGTGTTCGCTACCTGGCCAGCCTACAAGCTCACCTGCTAAACTACGCTACAGACCAGATAATCAACACGCAGCAAAGTTAAACCCGTTGTTTTTACAGCAGAGGGGAATGGGTCAAAAGCCTACTAAGCCGTGCCGCTAATGGATGTAGAGCGAGTGCTGGGTGCTTAATTCATTGTCTGAGGTGGGAAGGCCGAACGCTCGTAAATCCAATCCCAGCCCGATGACAGAGGTAAAGCCTCACTTAAAGCGATTAACTTGTCTCCTCCGGAGTGTCTGCGCAGGGAAACTGCCATTTAAGATTTGCGCGTGCAGCTGGGATTTATTACAAGCTTGCTTTCTCCACGGGCAGCGGTGTTACCGAGTCAGGCCGGGCGGGATGCATCCCGTAACGTGAGAGGATGCGCTGGGACTCTTCCCGTCACAAGCTAACCTTAATTATGCCGGTGATGCCTTGCAAACCATCGGAGTAGAGACCGCACGCCTTCGTATGGCTTGCAAGCTGTGTTTGCTTAGGACAGACCCAGTTTGGTGCAGTGCTGCTGAGGTGGTTACGTGTGCCGTTAAGGAGAGGGCAGGAAGCTCCTGCTTGTTTCTAATGGTGTGTGTTTCTCTGATCCTGGTGGCTCTGATTGCTGTTGTACGTGGCTCTTGTTTCTGTCTCTGGCACCGCCTCTGACGATGGGTCTCCACTTGGAGTGCATTACTGGGATTCTGCATAATGGTTCGGAGTTGCTGCACTAAAGCAGTTGGAGGCCACAGCGTCTTCCAGACCTTCAAGACATGTAGCAATTGGGTTTTTTTGGATCTTCTTCTTGGATCTGCTGCTTGAGACAGCATCGAATAGAGCTGTGTCCCATCCGGGCAAGGACTGCAAAAGCTTCTCCCACGCGGCTTTGCCAGTCCCAACCTGTGGCAAACCTGTTGTTCCTGAACCGGCCTTTTCCAGACCCAGAGAGACACGGCCTTGCTGAACGAGGTGGTAAATAGGAAATTTGATCGTGTGCCTGACGGGTTTAGGCCGAGTTCTCCAGGGCTTTTTGCTTTGGACTCCTGCCAGGGGTAGGAGACGGAACCGATCTGCCTAGTCTCGTTTCGCTCCAGTGAAGGCACAGAACCCTTGATAGTTAGCAGATACCATTTCTGGGAATTTCCGTTCCCGTAAAGCACTTCTTTAATTAATTAATTTCTTTTGCTTCCCTGCAATTTAGGACATCTGTAGGTATTAGAGATCGAATGTTAACAGAAATGTTCCCATGGTGATTATTCTTTTTTATCTCAATACATTTTTATGTTTCATCTGCGGACCCCTCGTTAAGTCAGATTATCATATTAGAACAAGATGTGACTTTGTGTTTTATAGTCAAAAGAAGTTAATTCCTCACCATGGACTGACTGCAGTCTCGGGAGTGGTGTCTTTGGGTGCTGAACCTTTGAGTCTGGATAAAGTTACATCACTGAACTAAACTGGAAATCACTGAGGTCCCTGTAAAACTGGTTATTCTGGGGAACAGTGTTGTGGGAAAAGGCAGAGATCATAGATATTAGACTGGATCATCCATGGATCAATCCTGATCGACACTGTCTGCATGTGGGCCGTCAGTCCTTGGCCAATAGGTGCTGACCTACGGGGAGAAAATGCTGTAGAAGACTTGTGTAATCCTAGAGATTGCGTTTTGGAAATGTGTGGCAAACAGCTCTGCTGCAAGGCTTTCTTTCCATTAAAACTCTCAGCCCCTAATTAAGAGAGACCAGCCCTTCTCCCAGATGCCGGGTTTCGGTAAGACCAACTTTGTGTCACTGTCCAACCACCTACTTGTTGAGGTCTTTCTGCGCCTGAGGTGGAGATGCTTCGGCAGGGCCTGCCCATGTGCGTGGTGAGAATTGCACCCCTTCCCTTCCGAAGCTTGAGTTGGGTCCAGAGGATTTAGTGGAACGCTTTCCTAAGAGAGTAAAAATAAATAAAAGCAAGATGATGTGCGCTTTGTCACGCGTGGTGTTTGTCACTGCACTCTCTCCATGAACAGATAGTCTATGCGGAGCGGCCTCTAACTGACAACAACAGATCTTTGGCCTCCTATGGCTTGAAGGACGGGGATGTGGTGATTTTGCGACAGAAGGAGACCGTAGAGCCACGGCCTGCCATCCGTTTCCCAGGTGAGAGAGGGTTTGTGCTAACTTACGCTCTGAGCGTCCCAAGATCTCGATATTTATCAAACACCAACTCCATCTCCTGTCAGTCTCCTTTAGCACCTCACTAGGCCACTTAGGAAGGAGGGTGGCTAGCAATGACGCAGGGTGGGCTTTAAAATTGGCCAAAGGCCTTGTTACTTAATATTTTTCCTTATTCTGAGGACACATATACCATTTTCTTCTGGGCAGATGCAGAGAAAGCGAGGAAGGGAACTGGTTCTGAAGAGCAGTTTTTGTAAAGGCACGTGAATTTTCGTACGACCGCCAGTTCCCTTCCCGCTCAGCATAATGGCACAATAAAATGCGGTCTCCGCGGCTCAGACGCGTTAAAGGGCTGTTGCGATGCGTACTCTGAATCTCTACTGTGACACATACCCAGAGAAGCCACATCTTGACAAACCCAGTTAGATAATCGTGCATACATGGAAAAGACTGCTCTGATAAAGTCTGAGTGGAGCCTTGCTCCTCTGTCCTGCCTGCTGCAGCGATTCCTAGGAAATCCCCATCAATAAATATCATGGAAAAGGAGGTACCGCCGGCTGAGGAGGGCGTGGGAGCGTTGCTTGAGGTCCTTGTCCTCCTGCCTTAGCTGGAGGATGGGTACCTGCAGTGCAGGTCTGCAGAAATGTTACTTTTTTTCCCCTGTTTTTTTTCAATCTGGGAGATTCAGAAGTGCCTTAGAGACACTGGGTTTAGCCTTGTGATCCCTCCATGTGGTATTCACGTTGGTGAAGCTGGAAATAACTAGTCTGTGATTCAGTAAGTGCATTTCAGGGGATAAAAAATGGGTCAGATAGAAGGCGAGACCAGTTACGTAAATACGTGCTAGCATTCCTAACCCAGTAACCTGAGTGCGTGGCCGCGCGTCTGAGTTGCTGTTCACAGAGTCCGGTCTGATCCTGTGGCGTGAAGAGCAGCTCATCCTTCCCGCAGTTTTCCCACGGTGTTTTTCAAGCAGAATTGTAAATTGAAGCTCCGACGCCTCTGTCCTCTTTTTCCCTCAAGGTCTGCCGAGGATAGACTTCAGCAGCATCGCGGTTCCAGGGACATCCACTCAGCAGCACCAACCACCAGCGCAGCATCTTCGCCCGTCGCCTCCCGATGCGCCTTCGTTCCCTCAGGGTTTGGACAATCCGGCACTGCTACGGGAGATGCTGCTGGCGAACCCCCACGAGTTGTCCCTGCTGAAGGAGCGCAATCCGCCCTTGGCGGAGGCGTTGCTCAGCGGAGACCTCGGTAAGCCGGGTTTTTAGTCTGCGGGAAGTGGTTTTTAAATCTGTTTGAGCTCAGTTCTAACAAAAGGCAGCCACAGGTTTTTAACTAGCTGGGATGTTCGCTGCCAGCTCATTGATGGTGCTGATAAAAGGTGCCAGTTGGGAGTACTGAAGGCAGAGTTCCTCTCTTTCTAACAAGTCTCTGGTAAGCTGGGCATATTTCTCCTGCTTGGCTTCTTTAATATTCTCCGTGCCCTGCTTGGAAATACCACATGCACAGGTAAGTCGAGTTTCTGGGAAGACAAGTGGCTCAGCTCCCAGTTTCTCTGCGAAGACTCTGAATGCATGTTTTCCAGCAATGGCGTTGCGTTTGGTGCCTCCCAGAGCCCACTGAAGCCTCAGGAGAGAGCAGTACGCTAGAAAACACACTCTGTCCATAATGTTAGCTGCTGTGGAAGTGGACGTCCGAAAGGGAGAGGAAAAGGAACAAGTACATGATGTCTTTAACAGAGACTTGAACATATATGACTATTTCTAGCAGAAAACCTCCCCAGTCTCAAGTATTTTGATGTGTTAATCTTGCATATTTTGGGCACAGGTGAAGCCCAGTACAGTGTCCTTCCCTCCCTCTGTAGGTGAGCAGCTGATGTGGGTCCCTCATTCTTCATGTGATAAAAGCTTTGAACTCACGTCCTTTCAGTATGAAGAGTGGTGTTTTGGGGCATCAGATGTGCTTCTAAATCCCTTCAAGCTGTTTTGTTAGGAAATAAATCCTATTGAGTTTGGCAAAATGAACAAAGAACTCCTATCCAGAGTTAAAACCATCTCCTTCTCGCTCTCAAGCTGCTTTGCGCTTGGTGCGAGCGCTGTGTCCGTAGCGCGGTTTTTCCCGTCGCCTTGGGATGTGCCACTGCTGGGTGTCGTGGGCTTAACCTATGGCAGAAGTGGCTGATCTGTCTTGTGCTTACAATAAACCTGGATTCAGGTGTGTGTTTTCAGTCCCGAGTAGCCGCAGCGGGATGTCAGAAGGAAGTGGTTTGATCTGGTTACGCTTTCATCGTTCTGTGCTGCTACTGTCGGTGTTTGGGCACAGATCCAGTGCAGCTCTGGCTCTGTTGCCCGAACATACACGTAGATACGTGCCACGTGACCGTGCTGGATGCACCACCAGCACTTCAGAAGGTGCTGTCTATACAGAAGTCTGAAAACCAAAGAAAACATACCCAATGCCTTCCTGAGCATGTAGAGCCTTTGAGCCAGAGAG
>NW_010253785.1:7073-14460 GCF_000690775.1 Eurypyga helias
TGCATTCCTAGAAGCAAACCCACAATCTTCTGTGTTTACAGAACTTAATTTATTGCCAAGTCCTTTTGAGAACGTACGTGATCTGATCCAATTAGGCAGAAGCTGTCCAAAAAGTGGGGCTGTGAAATCTGTGAAACGTGTGGCTAGGTTTGTGAAGCAGGTGTCCTGCCTAGGACCTCCTGATTTCAGTGACAGGCATTCAGCTTTAAGGATTCTAACATTTGTCTTTCCCTGTGTTGCTTGGGTTTAAAGTTTTGTTGTTAGCCTTTTTATGTCTTACAATTTTGCATTTGCTCGTTGTTGGATCTGCAGGCTGTTATTTTACTGGGGATTGCTGAGTGTAAAACGGGGTAGGTTTTGCAAGCTGTTCTTGTAGATGGGCCGTCTTACTGAGAGTTACGAAATCTCGCTCCTGTCTCTGAAGCGTTTTCAAAATACACGTGCACTCAAGCTTCTCGTCTGAATTGTGCAAGTTCTGTAACCCTGATTTCTGCTCGGGTCTCATTCATCTGCTAGTTTTGCAGCTGGTTTGGTTTTTTTTAGTATTGTATATTGTGTAGGCAATTCTTGCTGCAATATAAGAACAAATCTCTGTTTTAATGGCAGCTCTTTTGGTTAAATATTGTTGTCTTCATGTTGCTTCTATCTTTCTTCCATATAAAAATGTACGCACAAGGAACTAGAGTTGGATTGTGCTGAGTTTGGGTAGCAGGCACAAGGGGAAGGAGCTCTGTCCAGTTACTTTTCACCTCAGTGAGTTCCCAAGTTTGTCACCGATCCTTAGAGGTCCCTCTATGCTGTCTTCAGATGAAGCCCTTTGTGCCTGTGCTGCTGAGTCTACCCCTGAGTGCACGCTGGCACAAAAAGAAGAGCTTGCTGTGCCAGCACTTCATTTGTAAGAGCAATTTCCAGTAAAAAGCATTTCTGTGTCTCCTTGTTACTGCAGATAAATTCACCAGGGTGTTGCTGGAGCAGCAGCAGGACCGAGCCCGGCGGGAGCAAGAGAGGATCCGACTCTATTCAGCTGACCCTTTTGATCTCGAGGCACAGGCCAAGATAGAAGAAGACATCAGGTAGCAAACCAAAGTCGCTTGCGGGCTTTGGCGGACTTCATGGTGCTTTTTCTCACAGGATGCCTCCACCCATGGTGCTTTTTCCTTGGAGGATGCTAGGAGCATGTTTAGATCCTGCTTTAAGATGCCTGCAGAGCTCTGAGCCACCTTTGCACCTTGGAAGGTTGGGGATCGGGCACGTGTAGGCACAACTCATCCTTTCAGTGTAGCCAGTTGAGCACAGATCATGAGGTGGCAGCATCACTGTCCTTGTGTCCTGACCCAGAGCTGCCTGAGCTGGTCTGCTCCGAAACAAGAGCACTTGTGGAAAGCACGTAGCTGAGATCCTCTTGAGAGGTGGCACTTAGCATGTCAGGCATGTTTCAGTCTGGAGACCTGGACCATATAGACTGGTTGGAGCGAGTCCAGAGGAGGCCATGAATGCTCATAGGGCTGGAGCCCCTCTGCCATGGGGACAGGCTGGGAGAGTTGGGGGGTTCAGCCTGGAGAAGAGAAGGCTCTGGGGAGACCTTATAGCACCTTCCAGTGCCTGAAGGGGCTACAAGGAAGCTGGGGGGGACTTTTTACAAGGGCAGGGAGTGACAGGACAAGGGGTAACGGGTTTAAATTGAAAGTGGAGAGGTTTAGATTAGATATCAGGAAGAAGTTCTTCCCGGAGAGGGTGGGGAGGCAGTGGGACAGGTTGCCCAGAGAAGCTGCGGATGCCCCATCCCTGGAAGTGTCCAAGGCCAGGCTGGATGAGGCTTGGAGCAACCTGGTCTAGTGGAAGGTGTCCCTGCCCATGGCAGGGGGGTTGGAACTGGATGGGCTTTAAGGTCCCTTCCAACCCAAACCGGTCTGTGATTCTATGACCTGTGTTACTGTCCAAGCTGGGCTCTGCACAGCAACGTGCTGGAGCAGCAACAACTGGTCCCAGCTGCCTTCAAGATTTGGCTTCACATACTGCTAATTGTTTTGTCTCCCTGGCTAACTCCAGACTCTGAACATCACTGCTGTCAGAAGAGATGGCTGTAGAAATACATTCTGCTCGTCAGTGCTCACTCCTTTCTGCTGTCTTCCAAATGTAATTGCATTGGGCTGAGGCTCGATTTCTTCAATCGAGTGATAAATCCTAGAGTCGGAAAACGAGTGGTGAGGGTTTTCTCCAATAAAGAAATGTCTTTGTGATACAGGCTCATAGTTGGTCATAACCAAAATTCTGTTTTGATAAGTCACTCGCGTTACAACTGCCAGGGTATTGGTGCTGGGTGAATGCTTAGCTAAATGATGCAGAAAAATATACATTTAGATAGCAAAACATTGCTCAGAGGTGCAGGAACGCTTTCCCTCTTCCATAGGTGAGGGGACAGATAAAGGTGAGGTACCCAAGGCTGTGCAGCTGTTAGGGAACAGTTTGGGCATTTAGCAGTCCACAGATTTCACGCCCACTCAGTTTCTCTGAACTCCTTGCTTAATTAGGTGCGTTTTGCCCAAAATTGATAGGAGGCTATTGCGAGCATCGTGTGTTTTTTGAGATTTCTGCCTTTCTCTGCCTTTCACGTGTATCTTAGGTGGAGCGTGTCAAGCACAGAGAAAACGGGATAATGGATTTGCTAAGAAAACAAACTGAAGATTAACCACAGGATATTCAATTTAAGTTTAAAAAATACAAGGCAGGACAATGTGTGGGTCTTTTTCACTCGTATATGGAGCAGGACAGGCTGGCGGTAGGGTGCTTTAGCTGTCAGCTGGTTTCCTTCCCCACCAAGAAACCACGCCAACCCATCTTGTGGGAAGGCTTCCACAGTACAAAAGGAGGGTTAAGACCGTCGAGGAAAAATGAAACGGCATCAAAACTGGGAGCCCTTTTCCCTTTTTGGTAGATAAAGCTACCTTGGATGCAGTCACTAGGGATAACCATCACTTCCAAGATACTGTAGGGGCTGTGGTGGGCTTCTTGAAGAGCGTTTATCTGTAGGCTTGAATTTGTACCAGGGGCTTGTGCTCATGGTGGTGTTCTCCTCGTGGTTTTGCTCATCTTCCCTTCCTATGTCTGGAAAAGGAAAGATACCAGGGAAGCATTGGAGGATTTTCGTGTTCGGCTGCTGGGTGGGATTCCAGGGTTGTAGCTACTGGCAATATCTTCACCATGTGTGCCCTCAGGGCTTTATTTTAGAGCGACTAACATACGCAGGTTTTTTCGCTCACAGGTTCTTCAGGTTAACTCTGTGGTGGCAGGTTTCTGTTGCAAACAGAGGGTCAGAGACTTGGTGTCTCTGGATTAAGCCGAGATCATTACTCGCAGTCCCCTTGCTAAGAGGGGAGCTTTAGCTAACGAAGTAGTCTGTGTTGTGGTTTAAACCTGCTGCTGGTAGAGTGAGCTGCAGCGGGTGGGATTACCAGGTCTGTAAGTCGGAGGGATGTTTATAAGGTTCAGCTGACGGAAGGTCTGATTTTTCTCTCCTCTCTGCTAAATTCAGGCAACAAAACATCGAAGAGAACATGACGATAGCAATGGAAGAAGCCCCCGAGAGTTTTGGCCAGGTGGTGATGCTGTATATCAACTGCAAAGTCAATGGACACCCCGTGAAAGCCTTTGTCGACTCAGGTGAGTTGCCCCCGTTTTCATCCCTTTCCCTCACTGACGGGCAGTAAATGTCCCAGAATTTTTGCCCTGCAAAAAATCCATGTTGAAACACTGCGTTACAAAATTTTGAAGCACCTCATTAAAACCTGAGAGCAGCCTGGGCATTGGTTAAGGCGAACAGAACGCGTTGTTGAGACAAGCAGCGCCTGGGAGTGCTTGAACACCCCAGGTCAAGGCTCCTGTGAGAATTTCTGGGGCTGCGATGCCAGGAAGGTCACTGCCACCTGTCTGTCTTATCTCATTTTACAGATGGGGGAGATTTCACATGCCTTTAATGCTGTGCTTCCCATCCACAGCCTTACAGGGAAAGTACTTGGGGTTATTCCAGCTCTGCGGTAATCCCTACTTTACTGTCAGGGCTGATCTGTGCGTACGCAGCCAGTCCAACGCAGTGGGATTCACAGCGAGCCTTTATGCCCTAATGCAGTCGCCTCGTGCAGGCGGGTTGGTTTCCCGGCTGCCGAGGGCAAGATATTAAGCTCTTCCAGGAGAGAATTTTCATTTGCGATGAGCTGTCAGGATTTAACACCGGTTCTGTTGGTGGTAGGTGCCCAGATGACCATCATGAGCCAAGCTTGCGCTGAACGGTGCAATATCATGAGGCTGGTGGATCGGCGATGGGCTGGCATTGCTAAGGGTGTAGGGACACAGAAAATAATTGGCAGAGTGCACTTAGGTAAGTACTGGAATTCTTCTTGGGGCAGCTTTGGCAGCAGTTTGATTGCATTTGCCACATTCCTGGCACTGAGGAGTATCTGGTTTAACGCTGTAATTGTTAGAAACTCCCGCGGAGTGAAACAAAAGTGCCTGTGCAACATGTTTGTTATGGGCACAGTACTCTGGCTTCTGTCTCATTTAACGCTTTTTAATGGCATTACCTTAACGTTTTCAGGGGAGGGCGTCCTCAGCTCTCCCCTGTGTTCTCTGTGGGGGCAAAAAGAGGGAGCTAATGTGAAACAGCAGGATCTTTCCCTCTTGGGGTGGGACTGTTGGGCAATGTGAGGTGCTCAGGAAGGGTTCCAGTGGAGTGGTTCGTATTCCTTCGGGAAGAGAAGGCTGCCTTTGCTCCTGTGCAGGTTTTCTGGGTGAAAGCAGATTGTCCTTATTGTCTGAAAAATCGATTCTTTTCACTGCTGTTTATTCTTAGAGTTGCTCTCTAACGAGCTGTATGCAGCTCCTCTAGCTTGGAGGGTTAGACGAGCAGTACTTTGGGCTCTAGAGCAGGTCAGCTTTTAAATAATTACCTGGTAGTGCTGAGGCCTGCACAAGTCTAGACGTTCTGTGACCAAACCAGCACGTCAGAGCTCTGCTTTCAGATTTAGCCAGCAGCTTTGTGCAGACCTTTTGCAGGAGACGGAATAGCAGAAAGTAGATTTGTGGCGCTGTAGCACTGCAAGGTGGTCACTTCTCTCCCATGTGCTTCAGCTCAGGTCCAGATTGAAGGGGATTTCCTGGCGTGCTCCTTCTCAATCCTTGAAGAGCAGCCCATGGACATGCTCCTAGGACTGGATATGCTGAAGAGGCATCAGGTATCTTTTGAAACACTTGGTGGCTCTTCCCAGTTAAGTACCAAGTACAACATAAATACCATGGCTATGAATTTATTGGGATTTTTCTGGGGAGAGTTGATAGTGGATTATCTTCCAGCCACTTATGGAAGAAGTAACACACATCATGGGTAGCTGTAAGGTGTCTGGCTGCCCCCTGAAGTCTTCTGCTCTCATCAAAGATGCTCAGAGGTTTCCAGCGGAATGATTTATTGCAAATCAAGTCATACGGAGCCCTCTGCTTACAGCCGGTGCTCTTGGCTCACTCTGCTTAGCTGCTATGAGCTGTTCCCATTGGAAATGGATTGTGTAACCTTGTTGATCCTTTTTCTCCGGGAATTGACTGGCTCTTACGCAGGCCCCTGATGTCTCAATGCTCTTTCACAGTGTTCAATTGATCTCAAGAAGAATGTACTAGTGATTGGCACGACTGGCTCGCAGACCACTTTCCTCCCGGAGGGTGAGCTCCCAGAGTGTGCCCGGCTGGCGTACGGGGCCGGGCGGGAAGACGTGCGGCCGGAGGAGATTGCAGACCAGGAACTAGCAGAAGCAATACAGAAGTCCGTAGAGGAAGCAGGTACCAGGAGGAGCCCAGTTGAATTATTAATCTGCATAGTTTTCTTGCTGTGTATCCGGCTGTCTGTCAGCAGTGCCCCTTCTCAGCTCCTAGGAGGGACAGTCTAATGCAGCATCAGCGAGTAAATGGTGGAGAGCAAGGGGCTTTGTTCTTGCTCGTGGCCTCTAACTGCACTTCTCTCTTCCTTTCTGTACAGCAAAATCTGTCTGCCAGTGCTTGAGTTTGATCTGTGCTCTCCTTGCAACTTCCTGCCTGCCCTGCTCTCTTGCCCTGCGGAGGTGTGGAGATCAATGGTTGTTTCTGGCACTCCTTGGCCTGGGGCGAGTCGTAGTGCCGGGCTAAGGGCAGGGTGGTCACTGGGTCATAGGTCAGCAGCCTCCAGTAAGGGCAGCTTTGTGGAGGCTTCCGCAAATCCTGTTCTTAGTAGCTGCAGCATATAAAAATAGAGGAGCTGTAGGGACAAAAGTTCATGACAGTTTTTAGAAATATAGTACTACTTCAGCATTGTTTCCTTAGAACGACGCTTGTGCCCCTGGGAGGTGACTTGCCTCTCTTAGTGAAGATACTGTTGCTCCACATTTCAGAAGCAGCAGCCAAATCCATATCCGAATGTATCTCATCGGCCTTAAATGTCACCTGTGAAGGGAATTGTCACCCTCCCCATAGTTCTGCTCCCCGGGCCTCTGCGGTCCGTCAGCCGCACAAATGCAGGCTGACTGGGCTAGGGAAGGCTTGGGTAGCTGCAAAGTGTAGTTAAGTGGAGATGCCACAGTAGCTGAACGCTGAGCCAAACTCTCTGAAACTCAGGTTTTCTGTTAAGGGAGGAGTTAAACTTCAGCCTATGCTTTTGACTAAAGGGAAGCTTCGTTATTTTGTCCCCTTCTTCCAGTGAAGCTCTGAATATGTCACAAAGTGTACTCCTTAGGCCTTTTCAAAAATTTATTTAAAGATAACGTTTTTTATGCAAGTGTTTTATAGAAGCTTTTGAATTTTACTGCTATTTTTTCCTCTAAAAGCACGCGGTAAGCACTGCTTCCCCCATACATGCTAAACCTTGCTGCTTAAGCTGATAGAATTTATTTCTTCAGTATTCTTTTAGCTAATTTTTTTAAGACTCAGGCATGTTCCTATTTAAATCCAAGTGCAATTTAACCATATATATATAACCAGTTGTAATGCACTGAAATTTTCCTTTTAACACTTCCCAATTTCTGCCTGACAGTCCAAAGAGTAAGCACTGACTTTCTTGTAAATAAGGAAGTTGTTTACATTCAGGGGAGTACAGGACTGCACTTGTAGGTCTCTTTGACCAGTTTTCTTCCATTCCAAGAATGTCAATTTTCCAGACATGCAGAAACCTCGTGAGGAGGGCCAGGCTTTAATGAATCAGCATGAAATGATTTACATGTTTGACTTTTAAAGCCTAATTTGAATGCTTAATAAGTTGCAGCAAGGAGAGAGAAACACATAGATTTGACCGTGCCCCTCCTGTCAGGTTTTGACACAGCTAAAGGTCAGACTCGGCAGCTTGGGCTCGTGTCTCTTCACATAACCTGGTAGGGAA
>NW_010253785.1:14477-19508 GCF_000690775.1 Eurypyga helias
CTTTTCCTGGGAAAATTTTGGGCCTGATGAAGCCTGGGCTGGTTTTTGCAATATCTCTCTTGTTTCGGATGAGGCTTTGCAGACATCATCGTTGGTTGGACTTGGTTCTCTGCTGAAAGGGTCGAATAAAAAGCAAACCACGGCCCAAAATACATGAGTCTATACAGTAAAAGCATTTTAGTCGAGCGCTTTAAAATGAAAAGTGCCTAATATGACTAAAGTCAAAGGTGCTTATGTACCAGTAGAGTTTAAAGACCACGTGGCTTTGTTCAGACTGATCAGCAGTCTAGGGTTCTCCATCGAGGCTGAGCCCTAGAGGAACGGAAAAGATTTATGAGGCTGGGAAGTGCATTTTGTGTATTCGCTTAGTGCTTGTCAACACCCGTACACAGAGCTAAGGTAGGTCTTGTTTAGATTGAGTATGTGTAAGTCTTAGGCACGTCACAAGCCTCTGACCCACCCACATTCGTTAACTGTCTCCTAAAATGTCAGGATATTGACGTGTACACTCTTCCTCTCTTCCAAAACTGTCAGCTGCTGCTAGGTGGTAACAGGAAAACCAAGTGAAAGAACAGGAAACTGGAGAGGGAGAGAATGTAATGCAGGACCAAGGAAGCTCAGCGGCCTGCAAGGCCTGTGTTCTTCCCTAACAGCTTGAATTTTTGCTGTTTTACGGTGATGGTACAACAGAAATCACTGTGTGCATCTGTCAGCTATTAAAGTTCTCATTTTGAATGCACCTGGATTATTCCCGAGCTTTATTTAATCCCCCAAAGCCCACTCCAGCAAGCCTCGTGATTTCTGTCAGCTGACTTGCTGGTGGTCAACACCTACGGCAAGGCGGCCGGGGTGGTGGTAGGCTCCTGGTGCGTGTCACCGCGATCTAGCTTCTCCACATCTGCTGCGTTCGTGTCCGCGAGCTTGCGCTTCTCTGCCCGTGTCCGGTGGTGTCCCCTCGTAGCAGTTCTGTGACGATGGAGGATTTACAAAGCCAGCAGCAAAACTACAGGTGCTTGAGGAGGGAGCGTGTTCAGGCACTCTACCCCAGCCGGCCGCGATACGCAACGGGCACTCCCACCGCATCAGGCTTTCCCTAATGTCGAGAGCAGTTTATCCCAGATGGCGCGCTTAGCAGAGCAGGGTTTCTTCCGGGTGTTAGCTGGATCGATATCCCCCGTGGTGCTGGGATTCAGCTCCCGTAGCTGTCCCGAGGAGGAGGATGACAGAAGGTCTCCGAAGGATGCCGCTGGGGAGTGCTTGGCAGAACACCAGCTACTGCTGCTGTCTAAATGCCTGCAAACCCCTGATGGGCTTGATCAGACCCTTATTACCGATCCGCTTGCTCTCTAAAGGATTGGCTTGGGAGCAGAGAGCGGGCGCATAATCCTGTCATGTACAAACGGGAAAAGATCCCTCTGGCATTCATCCGGATCCTATGTCACAAGCCTCTTTGCCATCCTTACGAAAGATGAGCAGTCTGAAAATCTGCAGGATAATTCTGGCGTTTTAATACTGCAGCGTCGCCAGGTTGCAGACGCATTAAGGTCCGACGTGCAGCCGGCAGAGGGGATGGCTCTGTGCAGCGGCTGCTGCGTTTCGTGCCGCGTATCGACCGGAGGTGCGGTATCGCAGCACGTAGTGCGCTGCTTTTATGTAACGGAAAATGAAAGGAGCAAGTAACTGAGATGAAAAAGGCAGGTTTGTTCCATGGTGTGGAACAGGAAGGAGGTTTTGGCTGACATGGTTAGCTGTCCCCCAGTGCAGCTGGGTAGCTGTAAAAGGAGGAAGACTTCAGGTGAAACCGTGGTTAAGACCACTGGGTTTGGAGGCCTCTGGGAAGGGAATTAATGCAACAAAGGGCACGGCACAAAATCTGGATCGCCGTTGGGATTTCTGCTGCTGGGCAGAGTAGGTCTTTCATGGAAGAACAAGCGCTGTTAGGCAAAGGTCGTGTTAGTGATTTAACAGGCGCATAAGAGCTGATACGTTGGCAAGATTAGACCGTTAGCAAGAGAAGTTCAGTTATTTAATCTGTCCTGATAACGAGATCCAGTGTTTGGTGCTACTGATAGAGACTTGCAATTCATCCGTTCTCCGCGTGGAGAAGGAAGGAGTGAGCTGGGGCTGACTTCTGGCTGTGCCTTCCTTTGCTTTGCTCTTCTCGGCCTCGGGCAGCAGTTCCTCTTGGGGCTTTCACCCTTTCACCCTCGGATCGTTACGGTTCCCTTTTGCAGCGCGCTCACCTTCTCCCTGTGATGCTGCTCGCCAGCGCAAGGCAATAGCTGCTGGGAGTGCCACCCAAGAGTTGTGATGCCCTCTTAATTGTCATTTCCCCCAAACAGGGCTCCTGAATATCTTCAGCCATACAGGGAACAAACCAATACCGTGCTAGACACGTGCCTTGTGTCTAGCACGTGCGTGTGTTTTATCAAGTGTGTGGCGTCACCCAGGGAGCACTCTGCAGCACAGGCAGTACAGAACAGCCTTTAAATTGTAACGGATTTCCCAGGCAGAACGCCTTCTGGAAGGCAGTGAACGTGAGGAGCTCCTGCTGCTCGTACACTGTCTGGATGGACAGTCGGGAGGGGAGCTGTGAGGCCGCAGGACGATAACTATGCATGTGGTGTGCTCTGAATGCTAACACGAGTTTGGTGTGTTTGTTTCCTAATCCAAACAGAACGTCAGAAGCCTTGATGCATGTAGTGTGTGTTTACTGCAGCTGGAGTGGGCCACAGACCAGGTATTTACAGCCATCGGTGTGTACGTTTTCACTACTGCAGCGAAAGCAGTGGTTCTCGTGTGCCCTAACGACTTCTTTCTTTGTCTTCTGTTAGAGAATAGTGACAAAGAAACTACCTCACTGGAAATGCCCTCATTACCAGCTTCTGATGGGTTTCAAAATCCAGCCCATTCTTCAGGACTCAATTCCAAGATCTGTAATCCCACAAATCAATTACTTGATCGTTCTGTCTCTGCCCCTGCATCAGTTTGCTCACCCGAATCTAGCCTCGCAGAGCCCGTTGGTCCTAGAGCCATCGAGTCTTTTGAGTCTTCAACCGAAGGCCAGATAACCCCAGAAAAAGAACATCCTCTCTTACTACAGCATCTTTTCGATAATGCTTCCTTGGCAAATCACGACCCTTCTCCCCAGACAGGGGAGGGAACCTGTTGCAATCCAGCTTGCCTTTCACAGGAGACACTCAAAGAAACATTTATTGCTGACAGTCTAAAGGAATGTAACGCTAAAGAACGAGACCGTGGTCAGGAATACCCTTTGGAAGTGACAAAAGAAAGTAGTTTGGCTGACACTGCTGCTGAGCACGGGCAGAATAAAGATGGATGTCTGCTTCCAGAACAGGAGCAAAAGCAGGAGCTTCCCACAGACCATCTGACACCTGAAGAACCAGGGAAGGAACATCTGGAGAAGCAAACTGAGACAACTGACCCAGAACCTCCCTGCCGTCTTGGTGGGGTTGAGAAATCTGTTATGGAAGAAGCCAGCCAGTCAGAAAATCCTCCTACGGAAGCGGAAGGAGCTGGATTGGATAAAGCAGGCCTTGGCTGTGTGAAAGGGAGTATCCAAATGTCCGCCTCCTGTGGCTGTACGCGTACGGAAGCCTTCATGGAAATCGACGTCGTCGAGCAGTCCGTCACTGAAGCACAGAGCTCAGCCAGCGAGCAGGAGCAGCAGGCTGCGGAGAGAAGTGTGTCCGACCTGAACTCAGATGCCTTTTCCATGGAGGTGGAGTCGCTGAGGTCTGCCTCCTCCGTGAGTGATCCTCTTTCCACCGGTGATGTCCCACAGTCTAAACGCACCAGCGAAATTCCTGCGAAGTACAACGAGTTGTCGCATTTGGTGACTGAAGACAGCTCTTCCCCCACCAGCATCCATCAGCTGGACGCGGATCCGGGAAGACCTGCAGAAGAGCCGTGTTTCTCTCTGGCATCCGCCTTGAAAGAGCTGCACAGACTCTTGGTTATCAGTCGGAAAGGAGAATGTAAAATCCTTGCATCTGAGGAAGTCTCTCCGCTGGAAATGGCTCGCCAAGAGCCAGCAGCACCACAGAAGGGGCTTTCTGAGGATGAGCAGAAAGGGCTGGAGCCAGCCAGCCAGGAACAGAGTTGTTCCCTCTGTGAGGTGAGGTCTGAAGGTGGAAGAGCAGAGGGGAAACAGCCCTGTGAGTCTGGCACAGAAGACGTCAGCGTTGGGTCTGCCAGTCGCACGCAGTCAGCTCTTGGAGAAGGTGCTTCAGAGAGTCAGACCTTTTCAGGGAAGAGTGAGTTGGTTGTGGCGAGTTCGGCAGCGACTTCTGACCGGAAACCGAGCTCTGGGCAGGAGGAGGTTTTGGCAGAAGGTTATGGGAGTCCAGCTAGCCCGACTTTGGAGCGAAACGCATCCATTTCCTCTAAACCTGCTTTGGATGAAGGTGCACCTCAGGATACCCGGAGCCTGTTCCCAGGAGCACCTGGGAGAAGCAGCAGCTCTGCTCCTGAAGGTCCATGGCCGGCGGGTGGGTGTGAGGAGCCGCCACTGAGCTCACCAGCTGGCTATGCCGGACTTGCCCCGGGTGCTTCTCCACCGCCTGCTTTCCCTGCGGCCGATGTTGATCGGATCCTCGGCGCTGGTTTCTCCACGCGGGAAGCTCTTGAGGCTTTGGAGCAAGCGGGTGGAAATGCAGATCTCGCTCTTCTCGTTTTGCTGGCCAAGAGTATCGTCGTTCCTACGTAACTACGGCAGAGGGAGCTGACTGGGGTGTCTTCTCTTCTAAAGGACGTATCTCGGTTACACACCATAACGTACAAGCAGAATGTTGAGCCAGGTTTTTTAATTATTTGCAGCCAAAGTAACTTGTCTCTTCCGTTTCTCTTGTTAGATTTGGCCTCTTAAGAGAAAGCAAGCGTCCTAGCGTTGTGTGGACAGGATAGCTTTGAATTATGCATACTGGATTAAAATTCGATGTTTTTATTTAAATGTACAACTTTAGACTAAGCTCCAACGTTACGAATAAAAAGCAGAAGCCGTTACGATCG
>NW_010253786.1:0-4415 GCF_000690775.1 Eurypyga helias
TCTCTGAGTGCGGCCATCCAGCCAAACTGTTCTGATATGTCTGTTATCTTCATACTTAAGACACTGAATTAATTTCAAGCTGAATTTTGTGTTAGTCCAGCTTCTAGCCATTTTATCACTTCTTTGTTAACAACTTTGAAAAAACCCCTATTCTCATACTTTCTGTTAACACATATAGACAATGATCATTTCACACTTTGATCTTCTTTCTCTTCAATACATTCAGCATCTGAAACCTCACTTGCAGAAGCCTCTTTTCCTTCTCAGAGCATTTTGTGTCCTTAATTCAAGTGCCCTATTATTTCCATATCATTTTCCAAATGTGAATTCCAAAAAATAAGATACTATTTTATTAGTGGTTGTTGTGGTTTTGCCAAGCAGCCAACTCAGCACCAGGCAGCTGCTTGCTTACTCCTCTCAACAGTGGGATAGGGTGGGGAAAATACAAGGAAAATTTCATGAGTCAAGACAAGCACAGGGAGGGTTCACTCATCCTATATGGTCATGGGCAAAACAGATTTGACTTGGGGAAGAAATATCCATTCAGGCTGTTACTGATCAAATCAAACTAAGATGATGGAAGAACAAACAGAGCAGAACTCAAACACCTTATCCTCTTCCTGGCTGATTTCCTTCCCTATTTCTCTCCTTCCTACCCCTGTACAGCACAGGGGAACAAGGAATGGGGGTTGTGGTCAGTCCATCACACGTGGTCTGTGCTGCTCCTTTTTCCTCAGGGGAGGATCATCACACTTTGACTTCCTCAGGGGAGGATCCTCACACTTTGCTCCTGCTCCAGCCTGGGGTACCGCCCACAGGAGACAGCTCTCCACCAACTTCTCCCACATGGGTCCTTTCCATGGGCTGCAGTTCTCTCCTCTAACTATTCCAGTGTGGGTCCCTCCCACGGGCATTTTGTCCTTCAGGAGCAGCCTGCTCCAGTCTAGGATTTCCATGGAGTGATGGGGCTCTTTGGGTGCAGCCACCTGCTCTAACATGGAGTCCTTCTCAGGCTGCTGGGGGGTTCTCTATCCCCCATGATCCTCCATGGCTGCAGGGCACAGCCTGCCCTCTCACCATGGGCTTTGGGGAAAACTTTGCTCTGGACACCTCCTCCCCGCCTTTTCACACTGGCCTGACTCACGTCCCACTCCTGTCTCCATGCTAATTCTCTCCAACACTCTTCACCAAATTTCAGCTTCCACTGTTGCTTACTTTTGTGTTTTCCCCTGTTAAATACATTAATCCCAGAAGTGCTGACTGGCTCATCCATGGCCAGAGGTGGGTCCAACTTGGAGCTGGGGGAGCTTCTATTGAAGCTTCTCAAAGGAGACACCTCTGTGGCCTTTCCCACACTACCAAAACCCAGCACCACAGAAACCCATCTCAGTGTCCATACTAAAAGAAAGACTACTCACTGGTTTCCTTTTGACAGCCTTTTGTAATCTTCTGAGAATAATGAATTCTTTCGTTCAGGTATAGTTCACAGCGAACACATACAGAGAAATATCCACAGTAACCCTTAAATTGCTCTTTCCTCCAAGTTACCTCTGTTATCAGATCTGTAGTGATGACCTGAATTATCGATTTCCATATATGTTATCATATTTGGAAGTATTTTGCTGGGTTGTGACCAATGAAGCTGATGATTCAAATAATTCCAGACCCTTTTCCAATGTTCTTCATTCATCTTCAGTGTGTTTCTAATCCACTTGAAAGGATTAAAGACATTGCATATTTGTTATTTTTCTTGACTATGGGCAGACCTTGCGGCCAGAATTTTTTGCCTTAGGGAAATGAGTTAAAGCCATTTTCATTATTTTGCCAGTTCATGTAATTCAATGGCTGGAGGGGTGGAGGATTCAATTATGGCTACTGCATTTAATGAGATGGTTTCTGCATGTGAGATACCAATTGGCTATGGAGAAAACTGTCTGTGGTTCTAGTTTCTTCAGTACCAGAAGCCACCTGATAAATAGGAGATAGTTCAGAGGAGACCAACAGAGATGATAAAGGGATGATAGTATGATTTATGAGGACAAATGACTATGACTATATTGAAATAACTGTAAACCAGTAACCCATGATTCTTTATTGTACCACTTGCATATGTAGACAGTGATTGAATGTAAATGGGTCTGGATGCAGCTCTGATGTGACTGGGGTGATCTATCCAGCTTTTCCCATCATAACATCCAAATGATGAATACTTACTTGGATGAGGTTAACAAGTGAGCTGGTCACTGTATGACTTTGGCACAGGGTACAAAAAATTTACAATATTTACAGGTAAGATATATTAAGAAAAGAAGATATGTTTTCTAAAATTTGAGGGGGAAAGGGACCAGAATTTCTTACTGGAGAGTAATTGGTTAAATGATAAAATTAAAATTGAAATGTGCATAATTAGGGATGTATGAGATCTTCAGGCCTGAATTCCTTCAGTCAGTAGAGCAGTATTAACTATTCACTTAAAACACAGATGGAGCAGATTGTCTTTGAAAGAAACAGGTTGTGGAAAGTTGCACTAGTCTAATTTGTTTACACTAATTTAAGACAGAATAATACATTATGGACATTGAGTATTAATGAGAAAATATACCTGCGGTGAAAAAAAAAAAAACAAACCCAAAGCCATTTGTAGTCTTCAAACTCTCTTACAGAGGAGAAGGAGACTGTCATCCTCAAAATTATGGAAAGTTTTTAAAGTTTTAAGGACCTGTGGCAGATATGGTATTACTAATGTGTATAACCAACATCTTTAGGTTCAGATTGCTTAAGAGAGATCCTAAGGCTGGTCTCAAGACTGGACTTCTTTGTTGTTTAGAAAGCCATCTATGTTGCCTCACACAGAGCTAAAGTGCATTTTTAGAGTACAAAGGTTCCTGTATAACTGAAAACATGCTGAGATCGAACCCTAACAGTAATGGTCACCTAAAGTATATGTTGGGTAGTGGTGCACATGAAAGGTAAATAGATCTGTCAGCTCACTATTTGTAAAAAAAATATATTCTCTGTTTTGCTATTGGAAATGGCATTTACTGATTTGGGACCTTCATCTAAACCTCTTCTATGTGAACAATGATGTGATTAAAGCTCATGTTAGGTTATATTAATGAATCTGCTTTTTATGGTGTGATTAACTGAAAGAGAGCTTCACTTACAAAGTGAAGCTCTCAGTGACATGTATACAGCTTAGCTTTTCCCATTCATACTGCTTGCTCTTAAGAGATAGGAAACCTTTCTGGGCTGTTCCTCAAGAGCAGGAATTGAACTATCAAGGACCTTCCTAGTTTGAACAACACACAAATCTGCCATTTTAAATGCCCAGATTGAAGTCTCAAATAAGGGAACAAGCATTGTTTCATGACAATGACTGGGCACTGTTGGTATCTTTGCTGTAAACAATCTGTTGAGGCAGCCACAGGAACTGTTTACCTTCCAAGCAATCCTAGCTTCTGAGCTGAGCCATCTGCAGCATTGTCTGCACATGCTCTCTGCTAGAATTTGGATGAAATTAAATCCATTGGGCACACTCTTGAAAGCACAATTAGGAAAGATTTTTTTTTCCTTCTGTTGTTGCTTTCATGTCTTTTCCTTCCATACTTTCTTATTTTCTTTCTTTCCATTCCTCTGGTAATCCTTTTCCACTCTTAATTTGTTCATTGACTTTAATTAGTCTCCCTTTATGCCTACAAGACTTTCTAGTTTTTTTTTCGTAGAAGCTAGAAGATTCATCATGCTCACACAGTTCCACTTACAGTTATCAAAGGTTGCCAAAGCATTGTGGACGGTGACAGTTTTAGACGTCTTGCTGTCTTGGGAAGATACTTTGCTGCAAGCAATAGTGGTATGCTAATGCATTACACACCCTCTAACCAGATCTCAATAAAGACACTGAATAAACCCACTTTGTTTCAATTTGTGTGGAGAATATCTGAAAGTGCCTGTGTGTGTATAAAATACTGTCTCAGGAGTTGCTAAGTTGGACTATAGAGATCCTGGCCTCCAAAAGAGGTATGTTTTGAACGTGGTTACCTGTTGTAAAGTAGTGTTTTACCTTTTCATTCAGATAAAACACAAGAACTAAACGACATATTTCAGGGGACCCACAAATGGTTATAAGTTTTAAAAGTAAAGTTCATAAGTTTTTGTAGAATAAAACCTGTAATCAGCTGAGAGACAGATGCGCGTAATTCCTCTTTAGCTTACACTGACTACATTTACAAGAAGAGATGTTGTTTAATTTCATTCCTTGCAATCTCATTGAAGTGTTATGCAGTTTCATAATTCTTGTCCATTTTCACATGCACAAAATAAAGGAACCCTAGCTGAAACTCATATCCTCCGTTCAATCCTGTGATTCCTTTAGTAACTTGACGAACCTATTGCCTGCATGACAGCTTGGTGCCTTA
>NW_010253786.1:4425-9817 GCF_000690775.1 Eurypyga helias
CAGGATCTGCAGTGTCTTCACAGAAACATCTCTTTAGCAGCTTGCAAAATATGTACCACTTTTTTTTCAGATTTGTACTCAGAATGTTCAAACCTGAATATTGTCAAATTTTTGATTGTTTTAAATCAGCAGAATTCTCACTTCTGAATTCACACAGAATATCAGTCAGGCTGTAAAGATTCTTCTCTAAAATTTTATCTGGTACTTTCTTAAATAAAAATTATGTTACTTGCTCAATTAGAATAAAAGGTAATTGTTAGTAATTTTCTACGCAGTGCATAATTTTACTTGGGTTGCCTGGTGACAGGGTCATCTGCTCACTCATCACACACATTACATCAGAGGTCTGCTTCTTATAATATCTACCACTGCATACAGCTAAGGGATGTATTCCCAGGCCTCCTAAGTTCTCCTCATATTTTTAGATATGCCCTAGAGACACTTTGTTTCTCTGTTGGGAACAGAGGAGAAGAAAGAGCAACCTATCACAGCAACCAAGTAGCCTCCCATGAGCTCCAGAACTCTGATTTCCTATACCTTTCTTTCACTTACAGCTGTTCCAGTGAATTTTCCGGTATCTAATAATAGTTGTGAATTTGCATCATAATCTCTCTCTCTGTTTACTGCTCTGTTTTCATAAAAATTGAAGTCAAAAGACCATTATTGAAATCTCCTTCATGAAAATTCACCAAGATACTTAAAAGTTATTAAATGTGTGGTGTAAGATCAAGTAGTACATCACATAAAGTTCCCCAGGTTTGGGTTGGTCTTTTTTTTTTTTTTTCAGATAACATGTTCAAAATGACAATTGGCTGTGATATTTGAGGATGGAGAAGTAGTGAGGAAAAAAGCAAAACATACGATAAAAAAGAAACAAATGGAGGAATTGGAAGGGGAAATGTAACAGAAGTGAACAACTAAGTAGAAAAAAAAATTAAAAAAAAAGAAAAGGAATAGGAAAAAGATTGAGAAAGCAGAAAACTAGGCAAAGATGAGTAAAAGCTATGGTAAGGGAGTAAAGGCAAACAAGGAAAGGTTCATACTTCACAGAATATCGGTTTCAGAAGCTGTCTTCTGGTTACAGTTATCCTCCTAGATGCTACTGGCCACAGGTACACCCCAACACCTCCCACAGATATTAGTGGCTAAAAGGTATACAGGGGTCATGGTAGTGCATTTTTCTCCTGCCTCCGTGACTTCATGTGCCATGTTTGTCACATAACGACTTCCTAGAATAGGAAGCTGGAGGGGCCGCAGCACAAATCTTCCTGGCATGTCCCTTATTTTTTCCTAGCTCTTCAGTTGTTGTAGAAGCTTGCCTCAGCCACTGGTGAGGCTGTGTAAATTTAAGATTAACATAAATTCATGCAGGGTTAGGCAAATCATTGCTTCTCTTGTGCCGTGTTCTTACAACCATCTAGAACTGAGAGGGGCTTGTGGGCCCCAGCCTTCGCAATAACTAACACCTACAGAAATCAGTGGGAGGCCCAGCATTTGTCAGACTCTCCTCTGTTCTTTGAAAAATTGGATCCAGCCCCACACCAAAATTTCAAATAAAATAATGAATCACAGTGGTACTAGAGATATATATTCACGCAGTGCCTGAAATTAAAAGTATGTTCTGTTTTTTTCCAGTGTGGGAAAAATGTCAAGATTCAAACCAAATATGTATGTATTTCCATATGTTTTCTCTTCTTCTTTGTGACCCAGCTGTTACCTTTTACTTTCATTCCCGAGTTTTTACTGCTCATCACACTTTCATATAAACACACAACTACCTCCCTATAGTCAAATGTGGACAAATGGCAGTAGGAAGAAAAATCAAAACAAAATGCTAGTTACTATAAACAGATTTAAATACACATATCATTGAAACATACTCATGTAAGATTTATTTACGTGTAAAGTAACATACGTTTCCACTCTTTAAGGAAAACAGTGCCAACATGTTTTTCAAAGAATTGTAGAAAGCTCTTCAAAACCTGGTGAGATAACCACTTCTGCTGATTGACAGTGACAGTATATTTAAAGAAGAGAATTATTTGAGCATTGAAAGTGTTTATTCATTAATGTCATTTATGTAAAAATAATTATGGATCTAATTAGTTTGTGAAGCTGCATTGTATGTTTTTTTTCTAAAGCGTCACTTTACCTGCTGGATGAGTATTAGTATGTTAATTTCAAATATTTATTAAACCAGTTTTGTATGTTGGGATACTGTAAGGTGGTATAATTCAAAGAAATTGATAAGTTTGTTAATAAAGCGTATTTCTCCTTGTCTATAAGATGGAAAAATGCTGAAATTAAAATTTTTGTTCCAAGAAATTCTTACTCTTCCCTTCCTGACTCCGACTATCTTTAATGAGGTTGATATAAATTGTAGGAAGTGAATACATTACAGTGTTGGAACTCATGGGAATATACTTGTCATTAATGATGTTAATGTAGTCACAACAAATAGCAGGGTGTGGATTGGGAACAGATTAGATAGGCTGTAGTAGACATGATTGTTAACAAAATGACCTAGGTAGACTGAACACCAGCTTGTACTGTGTGGAAAGGTCCTGAGGGAATCAAAGTTTTCCCTGGCTCAGAGTTCAAGTTCAACGCAATAGACAAATAATATTAATAATTCTTTTCAAGTTTAGTGCATAAGAGGTTGCTAAAAATCATTAAGATTTTGGTGATAGAATTTTTTGCTTCTGAGTTCTAATTCCTTCCTCCCACTTTTCTCTTTTTTCTTGCAGGCTCTCCCTTCAAGCATATGGTAGAAATTATGAGGGATGTGGGAAATGTAAAATACCACCTGTTTATGTTAGTACAGTGTGTGGAGCCCATGATATCTTTCAATATTATTTATCATTCTCATAAACTTACTTTAAGTGTATTTCCTGCTAATAAAATATTTTACCAGGAATATGGCAGTGTTTCATAAACTATTATGAAACAATTTTTCTTTTCCCATTTTAATATTTTTATATTTCAGATTTATTTCTATATTTATATTAACTTCAGGATGTTTAACATATGGTGAGTTTCTCACAATGGCACAGTGTTAAAACCCTATCTTCAGAACCATCTCTAGCTAAACTGATAACCAAATATATATTTGTTTACTTTAGCACTGGAAAACCAAGATAAGATGGGCATTATTTGTTCCGTCAGTGTCTTCTCTGTCATATCTGTTCAGCTCAGTGATTACTGTCAGTATTGTGACATTTAAAAGAAGAGCTGAAGAGAGAGTGGAAATGTAATTTGTGTTCTGTGCTGCCTCACGTATCATAAAGAAAACTGGCAGCTTAACGCAAACTCTTTGCTTGACCTCAGCAGTAAAGCAGAAAGAATACAGCTCTTTTTTCTTCCACTGAGAGTTCCATCCAAATGAATGCATCTTAATGGGGAAGCCACTCATACTTGACTAGGTGGGAAGGGGAGGGAAGCAGGGAAAAAATTATGCAGTTGAAGAAAGAAATCTGCGTTTGCTCCTGACCGCGTCTTTGCAATTATCATAGAATGCCTTGAGCCGTGTTTTCTGCCCTAAAATGGTTAAAGAAGTTTATGGTTAAATAGGATGGAGCAGAGAGAGGGGAAGATGTAGGAACTAATCCAGTAATTTTTGTAGTTTTGGGGAAAAGTACCAAATAGTCTTGTTCTCAGCAAATACTATAATAAAACAGGATTTGAAACCACAGAATTTAAAAGACGAATAACCTCAATTGTGTTTTGAGTTTAATATGTTAAGGAAGAGAATAGTTATCAAAATAAATGTTCTTGGGTTACATAAAAGTTTCTAGAGTTTAAGACATAAGTCTTTTAGCAGCCAGTATGGTGGATTGAACCCAGCCAACAGCCAAACAATCAACCAGCCACTCGCTTGCTTCCCTCTCCTACGAGAAAGAGAAGAAGGGAAAGGTGAGAAGACTTACGGCTTGAGATAACTGTTGAATAGCTGAGGCAAAAACTGTAAACACAAGCCAAGGAAAATAAAGAATGCATTCACTACATTGCATTGGTGGATAGGTTTTTAGTCACTTCTTGAAAAGCTGGATATCAGCACACAGAGTGATTTCTTGGGATTACAAGTGTTATAATAATGAATGTCCATGCTTCCTCCTGCTTTCTTTCAGCTTTTATTTCTGACTATGATGACTTATGCTATGAAACATATTTTTTGATCAGTTGTATCAGCTGCCTCAGCTGTGTCTCCTCCCAGTTTCTTGACTACCCCTAGCCTACTTGCTGGGGACAGAGTGGGAAAAAGCAAAAGCCTTGATGCTCGGCAAGGACTGTTCAACAATAACCAAAACATTGCTGAGTTATCAACACTGGTTTAGTCACAGATCCCAAACACAAGGCCATACAGACTGCCATGAAGAAAATTAGTTCCAACCAAGCCAGACCCAGTACAGCAATCTATAGTCTAAAAAGGAGTGAAGTAGGTTTCAATTTTCTTCATAATTTGTGTGTGTGATATCAGGTTTATATCGAATTAACCTTATGTTGGTACTTCCATGCTCCTCTGTTTTGGTTAAATTGCTATTGAAGACAATAAAGACAGTGGGGGCCATCATTATATTACTTCTCCTTTCTCTTTGATTATAATTTTACTGTTGAAAAAATATCTGTTGTTCTTATGTTACCTCACATTTTTAGACATTTGGTGTCACTGTTAAAAGTTCCTAGTTCCACGGAGACTTAAGTCACTTTGAACTGTGCTGGAAGGAACCTGTTGGAGCCCATACTGCAGATCAGCACTGCCAGTATTGCAGTCATCCTCCAAACCAGGCCTCCAATTCTCAGTATCAGGATTCTCCTTAAAGTATAGTATTTGGAAGTCAGTCTGGGAAGCCAAACTGATTTTTAAGTCTATCCAGTCCAATTGCTCTATTACACCCCAGTAACTCAGCCAGTATCAACCACATGCATGTTGGACACAGCGCAGTGTAGCTTGAGACAGTGGGATGGGCCAGCAGCACTTTCCCAGGCAATTTCGGTGCCATGCAGGATACACACTAGAGAAGGACAGCAGCACTGCCTTCTCACCCAGCTCTCAGCATCTCTGTGATACTGGCTGCAGGTCTCAGTGCTCAAGTGATATTTTCCAAGGTGTGGTAGTTTCTTGGCAACATCAGAATTCTTGGCAAATCTCTGATCTGCTCTGTGGCAGGGAATAGTCAGTTCTCAGGGGTGACTCCCAAGGTTGTTAGCACATTCTCACCAATCCCAGTAGTCAGTGTTGAATTATGCAGTGGACAAGACTGACTGAAGTGCCAGTTACAAAAGGCAGATGATGATTTGTCCTTCTTTCTTTTGGTTAAGTTAATTTGATAGACATAAATACAATTAAAAAGTATAAGAATAACATTATTTTAGTAGAATCATAGAATCATAG
>NW_010253787.1:0-410 GCF_000690775.1 Eurypyga helias
CTCTCCAAGGTCACCCAGCGTGTCAGTGACAGAGATGGATTCAGAGCCCAGGAGGGGGCTTTGAAAAAAAATCTCCTTATCTTTGTTTTTCATTGCATTTTTTAAAAAAAACCCCACAGTTATTAAATATCATAATGCCCGTAATAGATTCTAAACTTGAACCGCATCCAGAGATGCTAAATGATAAATATAGCTGTTATCAGCGTAAGCACTCGGTGAAATTGATAGCTAGCATTTGGTTAATGAGTGTGTGCGCGCACGCCCGCGCCGGCACGCACGCGCGGCCGGGGAGGCGGTGTCGGAGGGGAAGTCCGTGTGTCGCAGCGTACCCTCAACCGGTCAGAACGAACGTCCAAGGGAATCATCCAGGCAGGAGCGCGTTCCTCAGGAGCCCTTGGCCACGCGCAGCA
>NW_010253787.1:422-886 GCF_000690775.1 Eurypyga helias
TCCTCAGGAGCCCTTGGCCGCCCGCAGCAGCGGACCCCACGCCGCTGCAGCTCCAGGGCTGGGCACGCTGGTACGAGAGGTGACCCGGAGCCGGGCCGGGAGGGAATCCCAGGAAGGGTTCAGTGAGCAGCTCCACGCGGGAAACTCAACGCGTCTGAAGGGAAGGTCAACGTACATTGGAGCATTGTGGCACGGGACGGAATCCTGGGGGCCGGCTGCCCCCCGGCACGATGCTGCCTTGGCTTTAGCCCTGAGAGGAGAGCCCCCAGCCCCTCTGCCCCCCTCTGAGTGAGCTCAGAGCCTCAGCAGAGGCAGCGTTCAATCCTGTCATGCCGAAGGTCATGCGAGCCCTGGAAAACACCCCATTTAACAACAGGGAGAAATATTTTCACGGGTAACCTTTGGAGAAGGTGGTGTAATTGCACGGTAACAGTCATTCACCGGGGGTTGCTGGCAGCCCGGGG
>NW_010253787.1:995-1314 GCF_000690775.1 Eurypyga helias
CGGGCGCGGCCCCTGCCGAGCCCGCCAAGGCAGAGGCAAAGCTGCTGCCGATGCGTGCCGTGGGTCCGGCAGCCGGAGGGAGGGCGGGGGGACAGAGGGTTTTAGAGGTGAGCGCTGATTTGGGGGATGAGGGAGCTTTGCTTGTCGACGCCGTAGCGGTTCACGTGCTGAACGGGAGCGTGTTGGTGCCCAGGGTAGGGTCACAGCTGCAGAGGTGTTGCCCCGGGAATGCTGGGGGTGTCAGGGGAAGGACGGAATCCCAGGATATTTGGGAGTGGAAGCACCTGGGGGAAGGGGGAGGGGCCCCACAATTTGGGGG
>NW_010253787.1:1361-4198 GCF_000690775.1 Eurypyga helias
TGAGAGCACTTGCAGCAGGGCTCACCCAGGTCCTGGCAGCAGAGCACAGGGTCGGGGACACCCTCCACTGCTGCTCAGCCCCTGCCAGCGGAGAGGAGTCTTGGGTGTCTCGGGGCCTGTTTGGAAACCAGGAGGCTACTACAAGGTACATGTCGTGTTTTTGCTCTCTGTGCCCTGGTGCAAGAGGGATAGCAACCTTGTCTGGCGCTGGTTCTGCTGCTCCTGGAGATGCCGAGGCCCCCGGCATTGGGGGGGCATAGCCACTACTCCCTACACCCCATCCTGGTGTCCTGCTGGAGGCCGCTGTTGGGGGTTTGGGACCCTGTCCAGGTGAGGTTTGGGGCAGAGGGTTAAAGGTTTCCTTGTTCCCTGACCAAAGGGGCAGGAGGGTGCAGCTCTCCTATGTGGCCAAAGGGCTTGCAGGTGGTGTAGGTGAAAGTGATAATGCTGATAATTGAGGGCTAATTAGCTGCTGGTGATGGGCCACCAGCTATCAGGGGTGGCACAGAGGGAGAGGCCAAGTGTGATTCCTCCTTCTGAGGGCTGTCTGAGGAGAGTGGCTGTGGGCAGTGATGCTCCAGGGAGTCAATCTGTCTGTCTGTGAGGCTTTCTCCCAGGTTTGTTCTGTAAGGTGACCTGCCAGAGATGCCCCAGGCTGGGGGAGGATGGGGCTCAGGACCTCTTTTGGGGGCAGGGAAAGGGGCAAGGTTATTTGTTTCAGTTCCGTCTCTCTCCTGGGGTCTGTTGGTTTGGCTGAGCTGAGCAAATCCCCAGCTCTGAATGGGCTTTGCAAGTGTTTCTGCTCGGGGGGGTGTCCCCTCTTCCCACCTGATGTAGTACTTGAAGAGGCGTCTTCCTCTCGGTACGCCCTTAATCTCATCTTTCCCCAAACTGCTTTGCTTTCATCTTTCCGGACTCTACCTCCTGGGAGCGAGGTTTGGCTGGAGGCCCCGGGTGCCGCAGGGTGCCTTGAGCTCCGTACCCGCTGCAGACCAAGCCCCTCTCTGCCCACGAGCCGTTTGCTCCCGGATGACTTGTGCTCTTCCCTTGTAGGCGGTCAGTGGGAGTGGGGAGTGTTTTTCAAGGCAGCACAAGAAGCACTGGCAGGAGAGTGTTTGTTCCTTGGCAATCAGAAATGCTGTGGCGGAGGAGATGAGGGTTTGGGTCCTGCCTCTTGTTGCAGGACCTCGGTTGGGGTGGTGGAGCCCGACAAGAGCGGACCCTTAAGTCTATATTTCAGGGTGCTGAGCTCCATGCCGCAGTGATAGCCAGCCCATCTCCCGTCCATCCTCAACCCTGCCCCTGCTTTATTTATTGATGTTTAGGGGAAGCATAATACAAATAAAGCACTGCCATAAAAATGTCAGGGAAAGTTCAAACCTATTCATTATCCATTTCCCTCGGATTAAAACTGCCATCAAGGCTGCTTGGGTTTGACTGGAGTTGCTTTCCTTCTAATGAGCTTGATATAGAAGGTAAAAGATGCTAATTCATCCTTACATCTCTATCATCTCCCCGCTTTTGCTATATAAAGCATCAAGGTCGCATTCTGGGGAAATGTCTTTTTACCAAAGGTGCCATAATAATAACGAAGCAGCAATTTGTTTCATCAAACTGCCTGCAGTAATGAAGCTTAATTATAACCGTGTTATTAATACTGCTGCTTAAGGTAATTCACTTCTGAGCGGGGCGCAGAACAGTAAACTATAATTTAAACAAGAATCGAGACCTAATTTAAATCATCAGATCTGCTGTGGAACAAGGCAAACACAACGGCTCGGAGCTTCCCCCCTCCCACCCCCGGCGAGGCTCCGGAGCTGCCAGCCTTGCTTCCAGGGGAGTCCCGCGTGCTCCGCAGGAACTCCTGTACCAGGCGTGCCCATCGGCCTCCTCTCCCGCAGAAATGCCACTGTGAGGGATCTTTAACTTTTTCTCTTCCCTTCTGTGATTTTTAGGGCATGTGCCTGGAGGCTGGGGGTCCTTGCAGGTTCCTAGCACCTCCCATCATGTTGCTCACCCCTCCTGCTTAGCCCAGCTGTGCTCCTCGACTCCAGAGCTCTTTTCCAGGCTGAGCATCTCCCTCCAGGTCCCTTTTCCTGTGTCAGCCCGCTCCCTCCCTGCCGGAGGCACGCAGGCTGCTGCGTGAGTGTCTTCCCTCTTGGATGCTCTTTCCTTTCTCCTCCAGGCCTCCGCTTCCCCCGTAACAAGCTGCCTTCCCTTCTCAGCTGTAAGCCCTGACATCCTCCTTCCCTGTATCCCTCATTATTTCTGATTCTTCCCTGTGCTCTCTCACCTCAAAGCCTCCTTTTGCCTCCCACTCCCTCCAGCAGCATCTCGGCGGCAGCACCGGCTCTGAGAAGCCGAATGACACGAGATGATGTTCCTGCTTCACCAGTAATAATGTTTCCTTGCGACCCCTGCTTCCCTGGGAAATGGAGTAGGATCCGCAGCATCCCTCTCTCCCTTCCCGCTCGCTGCAGGGCTGTGTTTCCATACCCCGTCCTGCACCATTCGCTCACCCGCTCAGGGTTCAGGAGCTCGCTTTGCCCGGTGATTACACCCCGGCTGACCCTTGCCGCTGCCAGATGCGGCTCCGCTCAGAGGGGGGACTGAGGAGGAGGAGGAGGTGTGGGGGAGAAGCAAATAGGTGGAATGTTCCTTCTCGGGAAGGGGAAAAAAAAAGCCTCCATCACTGTTCCACTTGACTGCAACCTCCCGCAGGCTGTTTCATCTCATATTATCTAAGCTCCAAGGGGGTGTCCAATTTGAGGAACAATAACTATAAAGTCATTTCCAGCCCCCCGCTGCGGCACAGCACATGATAGCCTGTGTAAAGC
>NW_010253788.1:0-23748 GCF_000690775.1 Eurypyga helias
CCTGGGTACCGGTGTGACAGTACATCCCATCGCGGGGACGCGGGTCCCCGCCGCCGGCACATCGGGAAGGTGGGAGCCGGTCCCGCCGGCAGATGCAACAGTGCAGCGCATAGGTGGGACGAGGTCCAGATGGCAGGTGCGAGGATGAAACGTACAGGTGGGAGTCGTTCTGGATTGCAGTTGCGAAAGTCATCGCGTACGGGGAATGGATGTGGTTTGGATCTCTGGTGCGACTACGCAATGTGTAGGTGCAACGTGGTCCAGATTGCCAGTGCAAAGGTATGAACTGTGGGTGTGACACGGTCCAGATGGCAGGTGTGACGGTGCGATGTGCAGGCGGGATGTGGTCCCGCTGTGCCTGGCTGTGACAGTGCGTGTGCTAGCGTTTAGTGTAGGGCTGCTGGGTCTGCTCCCTGGGCTGGGCCGGTTTCGGGCTTTTATTCTGAAAAATTGTTATCCAGTGGTTTTCAGACAAGCTCTCCCAAGTCCTGCCTGGCTTGACTCACATACTTCTCCTCTACCTCATCCTCCCTTTTGCTCAATAGCTCTGCAATGATGAAGTGGCTTCTTGCAACATCAACACCGGGAGGGAGCTGAATTCCAGACCTTGGGGGTGGGGAGGGAGTGGTCGGATACACTGATCTTGGGAGAAATACCCCAAAACGGTGTTCCTGGTCTTCCCTCCCTGAAGCCAATTAGCATTGTGAGCTGTACATCATTTTCCTTGGATTTCTAAGACTGAGGAATTTCTCTGAGTAAATACACTGCCGGCTGTGAAACAGGTCTGGCTCCCTTGTAGACTGCAAGGAAACTTCTGGCCTAAGTCAGTTAAAAAGGAAAGTTGGAGTCAGCAGAGTTACAGTAAGGTTGTAATCATCCTACTAAACTCGTGCAGAATTTGGGCTGTCTGGCCACTAATCTCATCTCTCTTCCATCCACTTAAGCTTGTTTTTCCACTACACAGAGGAGTAGCGGCTGCCAAAACTGCAGGGTGGGGGAGGGGGGATTGCAGGAACGTATGAGGATATGTGAATTTTTTTGGTCCTGTTATAAATTAATAATCCCATTCCAGGCTGTCATCCAAAAATTTTGCTTCGAAAACGCAAGCAGTGTACAAGACCCATTGTGTAAAAGATAATCTAAATGTAGGACAGGAAGGGACCTGGCAGGTCAGTAAATCTAAGCACTGAATGATATTATGCCTTATTGCACACCACTTTAATTCATTTGTTTCTGGTCTCCTGGGAAGAGGAAGTTTGAGAACTTTATTGAACTGATATTTTAACTTTTTTTTTTTCCCAATATATGGCTTGCTCTTACTTTGTATTTGCACTATGATTGCTTAGTTCTCCCAGTCTGATGCTTTTCTCTCTTATCAGTATAGGAACAGGAGTTCCATGTTTTTCTCTTGGCTGTGCAATGCCAAACAAGCTAGAACTTGCCATCTGCTTTCATTAGGCAGGCTCCAGCTTCTGCTGATCCCCAGCAGTCCTGCGCTGGGTTTCTCACTCTCCAGCTTCCCCGTGGATGAGGAGCTGCAAGGCTCAGAGGCCTGTCCGATGCCTCTTGTGCTTTGATGCCTCACCTAGAAATAAATACCTCACCTGGCAGGTACTGCAATTAACCTCTTCCTCAGGCTCCTCCTCTCCTGTGATGGGGATGGGAAACTGGGATTTTCATCCCCAGGTGACTGTCCAACTTTATTTTCTACTGTCAGCTCTGATCTTATTCCTGCCCTCTTCTTAATCCTGTTTTTATCGCATAGCCCCATGCTCTGTAATGGTGTGGTATTCGCCCAGCTTTCCCCCCACTCGTTCTGTCATGAAAGGAGATGTTAAGTAGGATGGGTTTCCCCCACTGTTGGTACTGACGCCTGCCAAACTCAGATCGAACCCTTCCATGGAACTGGCTGTCTGATCTTTTTAAGTCTGTACCTCTTTATTTCAAATTTCATCTTTTGTCTCAGTTTCACTCAGCAGCGTAGCAAGTGGCTGCACTTCAGATGTTTTGGAAGCTGAATTCTACCCTTTCCTTGTGTGCCAGGTATGCCGGATAGGTTTCCCAGAGCAACTGAGTAGAAAATAGTTCCTATCAAAGCAAACTAAGTTGCATTATTGTCTTTCTTTCTCTCCCCCCGTTTACTTCCATGTCTTCAATTATTATTTTTCTCTGCAACGATTACTTTGTTGAAGAGGGATTTTTAATCCCACCATTGTACTGTAACCAGCCATGAGTAGAAGATGGGCGCAGTTCGGCAGTGGGTAGCAACACAACGCTGTAGATGTTCCTATGTTCAAACAGTGTTCATTGTTCACAGAGCTGAAACAGTTAGGGGAACTTCAGACAAACTCAGTGCTCATATCTGAGCTCAGATTTAAGTCCCTGTTGAGTATCCTGGCTCTTAATATTTGCAATAAGGTCTATCAATAATGATTCAGAGGAAATACCACCCAATGAGTCAACAAAGTCAACTCATAGGATCACACAGTGGCACTGGAGAAATCCAGCTCTGCTTGGTGCAAAATGCTGCAGTCGGTAGGTGCAAACAAACACATCACAAGGGGCTATCCCTGTTCCATTCGTTAGTGCTGTACATTGCTTTGTATCTAACTAGATGAAAAATAGAGCAGAAGCTAGATACAGTCCTGCAGTGTGATAGCCCTGGTGTTCAGTGCAGGAGGGAGGCTCGAGAATGACTGCGGGCTTCTGACCTAATATATTATCATCCCTTTGGTATTATCCACCGAAGTCAAGTTTATTCCAGCGTTTCTCAGCGTTGCATGTGCAGAAATTTATCATACAGTGCTCGTGAGTGTTGTGCTGCAGAGGCTGCCTTCCTCTCGCAGTGATCAGAAAAGGCTCTGAAAGCGCCGAGTGCCACAACAGAGCAGGGAAACGATCTGCGTTTTAATGATACGGAGGGCTCTCGGGTCCCGTGCTGAGATGCCTAGGCCAAACTGCGAGAAGGAAAAAAGTTACATCAAGTTGTGAGCCTTGGCTTTCTCCCTCTAAGGGAGGGCGACAGCGTGCTGGTAGGTCTGGCGAGAGGTTGTCGCAGCATTCCAGTTGTTCCAGTTCTGCGGGCATGCTGTATGAACTGGAGTGAAGCGCAGGAATGATTCAAAAAGGGTTCACTACGTTTGTGCGACTTCTCAGTGCCACTCAGAGTCCTTGTGAAGGGCAGGTATCATCTGGTTCCTTTTTCCTAGGAAAAAATATGTAGTGAGCCACGGCCAAGCCTTGTGATTGCTACCAGATGTCATCTGGTAGATGAGGAGCTGATTTTATGGAATAGAATGTGGAAACAGAGAGTCTGTGGGGTTTGTGAGCCCTTCAGTCATAGCCTGGCATCTGCGAGGGTGGCTGCAGTTACAAGTAAGGGGTTGTACGACGTGGCAGGTGAACGCTGTTTAGTCAACCTAGCCTTTCACATCTGCAGACAGCACCAGGAGAGGGTCTAAAAGCATGGTGGTTTTTCTGTTTGACGTAATGAACAGGTATTGTTCACAGATTCGGCTGTTTCTATTAATCTGGTACCTAAGCTGGCATTTCAAAGTGCTGGGAATGCTGAAGCCCCAGATCAACAAAAATCTTAAGCAAGCAATAGTGTTTGTGAAAAGCTCTGTCGCATTTGATGGTGTTTGTCGAGGTGCTCTGAGAAACCTGTTAAGCTGATGAAGGAGACTGGGGAAAGCCAGGGGAACTGAGAGCCAGTGGATGAAATCCTTATCCCGGCATTGGAGGCACTCAGCTGATACCAAAGTGCTGAAATACCCTAAAAGCAACAGTTTGCTTCAGAAGGGACAATGCTGCAGCACTGTGCCCAGGAAAACAGTAAAGGCAAATGAAGAGCTGCCGAATTTTGTAGTTGATCTGGTGCCATGCTGAACTTGTCATCGTTATAGTAGGTGTCACCAGGTGGTGCTATTTTGCATGGACTTCCCATTTGTTTTTCTTTACCATGAACGTTACTTTTCCTTGGCTGAGGTCTATATGGTATTAATTTGGGGGAATGTTTAAGGGCAGAGGAGGAATTTGCCCTTTGCATTGCTGCTCCATGAGAGTCCGTTGTGCAGGTGTCCTCGATCAGTCCGTGGTGCTGGGAGGACTTTTCCGAAAGCGACGTGAGAGGAACTCGAGTTGATAGGCTGCGTAGTGGCTCACAGAGGGCCCACAGGTTCAATAACACTGATTTCTCCCCTGATCTGACTTGCAAAGCTCTCTGTTGCTTCAGCTGCTCCCAAGCTGATGGGGAATGCCCATGCAGGACATCACTAATAGCCTCAGGGCTGTGTGGGTCTCCACTTTTCCAGCTGGGAGAGCTGAGTCATGTTTTAATGAGTGAGGAGAGCAGAGGAATTTGGAGATCACTCCAGGAAAGTGTGGGAAAGGAGGCACCCTCCAACCATAAACCCTCTAAATTTAGTTGTAGTTTAAAATGGAAAATGTTGGTGATTTTGCCCTTGCTGAAGGTCAGAGGAATTTGGAGACCCACAGGTCTGCTCCACAGTGAGGCTCTCCAAGGGGAATCAGGGCTGCCTGCCCTCCCGTCAAGGCCAGTGCCACTCAGGGGGACGTGCCAGCCCCATCCCTGTCCCTGGGGCTGCACAGCAAGCTCGTCCCTTGCTGGAGACACCACCTCTTCCCAATCCGGGCAGAGGGGATGAAGGAAGGGAATCAGCAGCAGTCCCTGGGCAGCAGCTGAGCCCTTTCCACTCTCCAAATCAGTGAATGAGGATGACATCTTTTCTATTTATTTATTTAGAACTTTGGTGAGCAGCCCTGTTTGTGTCAGAGTAGCTCGGGAGTAACTTTGTTACCCCCTGCTCTGTCAGTTACATGCAGTATTTTTAATAAGGCAGCTATCTCCTTGCAGCTTCTGTTGCGCTGGTTTCCTCTGTCTGGGAACTATCTACTCCTTTCCCATCCTGCTTTTCTGTTGTCATTGCAGACGTTCGCTGAAAGCAGCGAGCTAAGCGTTAGTGTTATTTTCTGTCAGAGGCCCCAGAAATTCCCGTAGTACAAGGTAGTAGCTTTTTGTGAGCGATGCTTTTCTTCCCACAGCCTGCCAAGAAACCAAGCCATGGCAAATCAGCTCTTTCCACCGCCTGGTCCAGATCAAGGTACTTCACCTAAATAAAAGGATGGTTCCGGAGTTTACTCTGAGGAGCAGGTGCAGCCTCTCACGGGCTGGGTATGCAACCCAGGGGGGCTGCGGGAAGAGGTGAAGTCACGCTGCCCTCCCTGTACCATCAGTTTTGCCTTGGCCCATCTCTTCCAGCTACCCTGCAGCGCTGCTGCCCCATGCCGAGCTCATTCTCTTGGGTGCACGGGACCCTCAGGTGCATGGACTTGCACCGGGTGGCTCTGGGTTCCGGCTCTGGGGTCTTGCCCCCTTTGCTGCCCACAGCTGTGGACTCTGGACGGCTGCCTCCGCCGTGTTGGTTGTGTGAGTAAGCCTCTCTCCCGCCCCAGAAATGGCCACAATCTCCTCCTTTGTGCGTTTCTAGCTCAGAAAAGGCTGATTCATTCTCTGAAGCAGATTAATTACTTCTGCTACTTAAAAAAAAAAAAAAAGGAATCCTTTACAGTTGGTCGGCTTAACTTTCAGCTGCGTGTACAATGCAGTAAAGCAAACGTGCTCTGAGCCAGAGCAGAAAAGTTTGCATGGAAAAAGAAACTGTGGGTTGGCATTATTTACCTGGCGCTTCAGCAGCAGGCTCTGCAATTCAGGAATTATTCGTGGCTTGACATATATGACAAGAGGTGCAAATTTGAGCCTGCCATATATGAACTGGGGAGCAAATATTTTTATTCCCTGATATGTTTTATAACTTGTTTCCCTTCTGGTTTACATCATGCTGATGTGGCACCTGGCTCCCCGAGTAACTTGCATCCAAAGCCTGGCTGGGCTGCTCCATTTCTTCCTCGGAAGGCTGCTTTCCAGCCTGCTTGGCTCTGCTCGCTTGTTTATGCACTGATGGGCTGTAGTTCCACATTTCAGAACAAGCTGTCCAATATTCATGAGTTATTTTGTATTTACCCAGTCCTGAGGCTTCTTTTATAAGCTTGGGGATAAATTCTGGGTTTTGTTGTTTCCATTACTGGAAATGGACTGAACTTCCAAAACCATTACCAAGCTCTAAATATGGCCTCTATTTGTCTAGAAGAAAGGTAGGGGAAAGAACTATCACAAAGCTAAATTGATTTACAAGCTTGTAATTCCCAAACCCCTGTTCTGCTAACATTTGTAAGCAAGTGTTGGAGCAAGACATATGTAAAGATGAATCACTTATAAAATTATATCCTAATATTAGCTGTATATTTATTTATCAGATAAATATAGTGATTTTCCTCTTGAAGATCAATGACAGCCACGTGTTCAGCTGGCATAAAGCACTGCAGCTCCTTGGACTATGCAACCTGAGAATATGACTGAATAACTGATTTCTTTGCAAAGAAAAAAAATCAACTACTAAAGTGATTTAAATTATTACACAGGAAAAGTGTTGATATAAGATGTCCTGCATGTAAGTTAGACCTACATATAGTAAGGTCATTTTGCCCCAGCATGAGAACTTCCCATCATAAACCTCCAGCTGGCTGGGTCATATTAAAATCCCTTCACATTAATTCCAAAACTGAATTAGAGCTGGAAAGATAATAGGAGGACAACTTTAAGTCCTCTGGAAACAGCTGGACCAAGTACCGTAGCACTGTGAAGGGTTAAGCCAGTCAGTGTTCTAGGATTACTGCATTGGAAAATAGAGAGTTCAGACTTTTTCACTCAGCTGTAGAGAAAATAGTCTGAAGGCATCTTTGGAGTAGATTAGTTTTGAAATCATGCTAAGCCACTGTTCAGCAAGAATTTATTTTGAACAGCTCAAATGCTTAACTTCTTGAATTAGCAGCTGGGCATGTTCTCCAGTTACTCTTAGTAACGTTCCTATTCAGACAAGCTCTCAGGACAGCACCTGGCAGTGTCTGTTCTCCTTAACATGTGCAATATGTGCTTTGCCTGTCCCATTAGGAATCCTGGCTATGGTCAGCACATACCTGATGTGAACAAAAACGTTCAGGATGTTTGCTCTTGGGCTGTTCACCAGGTGAGATAGCAGCCACCACGATTCATCAGCCGTTGAATGGAAAAGCTGGTCTCCATAGGAGGGAGTTGCGTTTGCAGCCTGCTTGGAGAATAACTGGAAAAACACTGCTTCCTTATGTACCATTCTGGTGCCTCAGTAGCTTTTTTTTCTGGAGGCACATCCATAAATGTTAATATGGACCTGGGCAACTCCTTGCTTAGTGGTGCCTCCAGCCCTTTCCTCTGAGAACCTCGTGCATCATACTGGTTTTTAGGGAAGAGTATTCCTTGCCTGAAGTTCTTCATACTTGTGCAAGTGAGGAGGGTTTGTGCCTGTGCCAGAGCAGCACGGCTAAAACCAGCCCAGGACCTGCCTTCCTCTCTTCCTCTGGGGCAGAGCTCTAAAGGTCTGTCTTTCTGTAGTTGCATCTTCTCCCTTCTGCGGCACCAGTGTGTGTGCAAGGGAGCAGAGTTCAGCTGCTTGGACAGCCTTCCTCCTGGCCATTCCTAAGCCGTTCCCTTGCAACCTTAGCGTGGGTGTAATATCTGTATGGAGGATAAATAAACTGAATAAATACCAGGCTCTTCACTCAGCCTGTGCTTAGGAGCACATACGCGCTTTAGAAACCCGTGCATGGGTCTGTGCCCTTTGCTCTGGGTGGAACTGCTGGTGTAGTTTGAGTTTTTGACAGAAAATTTTGTCATTGCCTGTCCAAAGAAAGCACTGTGATCCCCCCAGTTGATGGAAAAATCTCCCATTTGGAAGCCTTCCTCTTTGTGGAGGAAACACCCTTCCAAAAACAGGATGTTTTTTTGTTGCAGAAACCTCCTATCAAAAGAGCTGCAGTGTGAATGTTTTAGATGCTTAAAGCAGAGCAACCCCATTAAATACATAGTTCAAGGAAATATGTGTGTGCTGGCAGTAGCAGAGTCCTTTATTTTCACTGTCTGAAACATCCATCAGATAAAGACTTCATCAGAAGGGTTTGTTTTTTTTTTTTTTCTCCTCACGGCATTATCTAAAGTGAACATATCCAGCAGGAAAGCAGAGAGCTGGTCTGTGACAGGAGTGCTGGAGGGCTGTCAGTCTGCAAGGAGAGCAGAGAAATGCAGTAAGCAGAAGAGCCAGCAGTCAGCTTTGCAGCTCCAGTCTTGCTCCTGCAACTTCCTGAGGATGCTCAGATGTCTCTGCTCCCGAAGGACGGAGCAAACTGGCTCCGTTAACTGTGCTCTCCCCGTGTCTGGGAAGGTCATCGCTGGCCCACCCCATCTGCTCCCCAGCAGCTCTTCTGGTATCTCCTGCTGTCTCTGCAGCACAGGGTCATGCTGCAAAGGCCCTTCCTTGTGGACAGGGGGAGGATTGGGGTCTCCCTAAACTTGTAGGTCTTCACCTGGCCAAACCTCCTTTCAGTGCCCTTTCAGCACTGCCTTTGACACCTGTCTGTCTGGTTGCTTAACACAGAGTTCAGTTCTCAGAAGAATGAAGGAGTGTTGTTGAATTATCCAGATTTCTTCCTGGTACCTTAATTTTTTTCCCCTGTAAAGTCGTGGTTGTCTTCCCTTGCTCCATAGGAGCTGCAGTACCCAACAAACCGGTCACAGAGATGTGGAGGCAAATACCTGTAGCTCTTGAATACTGGCTGTGCTGATGATTGGTAATTTGGTAGCGCATCACCTCTTGGCAGGACCACCTAAAAAGAGCCATCGCAGCAGACCTGTTGCTGGTGTCTATCCCTGCCAGCCAGAAATGAGCTGGGTGTCTCCTTTCCAAAATCCTTGACAGGACTTGCAGGAAAAACCACTGGCACAGGAGCTGTTTTGTCACATAAACATAGAGCAGCAAGAAGACGGTGATTGCTGTAATTAGGAATAATCTAATTCCTGTGGGCGAATGGGGTGTATTTGTTTCTGTTTAATTGGGTTCCTGCATTTCGTGGACCTGCTGCGTGGGAAGGGGCGCCACTGCGCCGCAATCCGGAGGCAGCAGCGTGATGCTGGAGCTGCAGAGGGTCTCAGCTCTTCTTTGCCTGATGTGGGACTAAACTTGCAGTTCTTGATTTAATCTGTCTGATCATGATGTAATTACTGTTCAGAGGGCCATGGAGTCGTCTCCCAGAAAATCGGGTTAAAACTGGGCTAACTTGCTGGGAGAAAGCCCTCTCTCTGAGTATCCAAAGTTGCTGGGACAGAAGCTCAGGCATGAGGGGATGGATCCATAAAAGGATTCATGCCCTTAACACCCTACATCCTTGTGGTTTGGGGGCAAATCTTTACTCCCCAAGACAGCACTCTGCTCCCCTGGGAAATAAGCCTCCAGACTCCCTTCTCCAAGCACATCAGCGTGGGGTTGCCGCTGCTTCCTCTGGAGGAAGAGGAGGTCAGGGGTACTGAGGAAACACACTCTCCCCAGGCAATGTCCAAAGCCAGAGGCAGAGACTCAGCCCCATGAGTGGGACTCTTTCCGCTCGTGCTGTGAAAAGCCAACAGCTTATGGACATTCAGGTTGATGGACCTCGTTTGGGGGCTGAACTCAGCAGGGCACAGAAGCATCCCTCATCCACAAGCTGCTCCCAAGTGACACACGAGCTGGGAACAGGAGCTGGGATCCAAACACCCTCATTTTTTTCAGCTACTGCCAATTGGTGCTCCTGTTCGTGTGCCATGAGGCTCACAGAAGGACACTACAGCCCTGGAGCTGGCTTTTCTGCTTTTTAGCCTGATTTCTCTGCTTCTGCTTATTTTTTTAGATGGGAGGCGATGCAGCTTTTCTAAGAACACAAACATTTCTGGCATATCTCACAGGTCCGGGCTTCAGATCAAACCTGATGGGAGCTAGTAGCCCTTTAAATTTGTTCTGTGATTGCCAGGACAGGAATTTGCAACACCAACAATCCTTTTTTTGCAGGATTTTTTTTTATCTGAACTCTTTTTTTCCCTAAAACCTGCTGTGAGCCCCGTCCTGCTCCCAAGAACCAGATTAGCAACTAATCTGCTGAGGACTTGGGGATTACACTGCAGGAGTGCACGTAACATAACGTAAAATTCATTTGCTGTTGTAAATCCAATCATGAATTAATGTTTGTCTTGGATTGTATAAACTTGCCTTCAGACTGCTTCCTACAGCAGGATGGGGAGTCATTTCCCTGGACGTTGCATTGTTATGGTGAAAGTGCCTTAATTAGAAAGCACGTGGGCAAGTTTGTCTCTTAAATTCTAACTGAATTTGGACCAAAGGGCAGACAGATCAGTGTATTTCTAACATTGGTGGAGTTGTGCTTGGGTTGAGTTTCTCCACTAAGCAGAGAAACTTTCTGTAGGCTCCAACTGTTGATCTGGGGGTTCAATTCAGGGTACAGACCTCACAGCACAAAAAAACCCCAGCATTTGAAGCCTTACTGCTGCCCTGAGGCAGGCAGGAGGTCTCTGCTAAAATGGGCCATGTTGAAATATTCACATTTTAGTAATAACTGGTTTTCAGTTAACACCTCCCGAGAGGCTGAATGGATGCATTTTACAGCTGTGGTTCACAAACTAGTTTCCATGTGAAAACTCAACCAGAAAGGCATAGAGACATTTTCTATTAAAAAGAGAAGTCTTCAGAGCCTGCTTAGCCCATGAAAGCCAGGCTGGACCGAAGCTCAGCAGGACATTAGGGATGCCCCTGTGAGTGCAGGATTCCCACTATGGAGCCCCTGCCCAGGGAGCCACTGCCTGAGCCTCCAGCCTTTGATTACTCTCCTAGCTGCCCATCCCAGGGTGGGCAGCCTTTGGGCTGACATCTTCCTTATTTTAAGCTGTCCTGGCCTTTCCAGCATTTCAGAGACCTCTCAGATCTTGCAGTGTTTAAAGCCCTGGTGCCATAAAGGCCGAAAACCCCGTGCAGCTGATGCAAGGTGCAAGGGGCTGCCCCCACCGGCTGCCACCCCCATGCTCTCCATCCCACCCACCCAGGCCATCCTTCTTCCTCTTTTTTTTTCTTTCTTTTTTTTTTTTTGTCCCTTTCCTCTGCCACATCATTTCCTTGATTTGGTCATTTCCCTGCTCTGAGTCATCCCGTGCTATGGCTGCTTTCTCGAGTTGGTGAATGGATGTGCAGGGTGGTACAAGCCTCTCTCTTTCCCATCCCATGGGGAAGTGTCACCCTCCCAGGGGCCAGCGCGGATGAATGAGGAGGGTGACAAACGACATGCAAATTACTTCCCTGGGGGCTGCAGAAAAGTCACTTCCTTGCACCTTTCCGAAGTCTGGTATTTACATGCTATTAGGCACTGACATCCTGTTGAACTTTCTTAGAGCGTGTGATTTACAGACATGCTCGTTTGGGGATTTAGACTTTACTGACTGAAGGTTACTTGGCAGAGAAGGAGAAAATGAGCTGGCTGGGGAAGTGATGGCTTGTGCAACCGGTCGAGAAGGACCCTTCCATGGGAGAGGGACAAGAGAATAATCTGGCTTCGTCTCCGAGGTATGAATTCTTTCCTCCGTCTGTGTTCTGTGTCCTTGTGGCATCCTGTGGAGGTGTTTAAAAGCAAACAAAAAAAGCAATAAAAGGCTTTTGGCTCTTGTAATATCTGTTTGTATGACAGCTTCCCACTGAGCGGGAACTGGGAGAGTCTTAGAAAGTTGCCACCACACTGTCTGTGTTGCTGGGTTGCAGTTTCTGCTTCTCATGTGACCCCCCCAAATTGTAATTATAAATTACATCCCAAAATGCCGAATGATGCTGGAGTTGCTGGTGTGGGGTGGATGGAGGTGCTCCTTCTGCCAGAGCAGGGAGCAGGGGGGCCTCCAGACCCATCCTACACTCTGTCAGGATTTCTGTGGGATCTGTTCCCTTCTGTCTGGGATCAGGATGGCTCACTGGCTCTGGTTCGTCTGCTATCGACAGGAGGGAGGAAGCCCCATGCAGCACCCTCTGCACTGGGTGGGTGCTGGCTGCCACCCAGCACCCCTCCAACCCAAAATCCACTGTGCCTCTGATGGCCTGTGGATGCCACTGGGCTCACATCCACCATGGAAAGTTTCTTAAAATGGTTGGGCTGATTTGGCACTCAAACACAAGGAAGGCCAACCCCTTGCTTCTGGCGGGTCACCCTCGTGGCAGTAGCCCTTTCTGACGCGAAAGTCTGACAGCCGCACCAACCTGATTTAAACCTGGTTTACGGGTTCAGGTGGATTGGTTATCGAGAGTCTCAGACTGTGTTACTGTTGTAACAAAGTGTGTTTTTAAACCCATTTAAAGCTAAGCTAGTGCAACCTTTATATATAAATAAGGCTTTAGATGCCACTGAAGATCCTAACATAAGCATCTTTGAGCATCTTGCTTGAGCTTGATTAGTATGTGGTACCTGTAGCAGCCTGATGATTTATTTACTTGTTTATTTACTGGCGAGGAAGAAGGCATCAGTGATTATTTCTACCAGTGTAGTTAATCCTGGTGTAACCCCACCACTACCAACACATATTGAATGGACACATTTACAACTTGTCTAAGATATCACTTGGTATCGTAGCTTATATTTGCCCAGGAGAGAGAAGCTGTGCTGGCCCATGGTGGATGGGACTGAATCAGGACAACATGTTTTTCCTTTCTTTGCAAAAGAATAAGCTATACTGGCATAATACATATGCATTTATTGTATGGTCCTTTTTGTCAATGTGCTGAAGTCCTTCTCTTGGAGTTTGCTGCCAGAAGAAGCCATTGTCAGCTCCACCCCGGCCAGTGTGGATGGAGATGGCACAGCTCCTGCCTGTGTGTCCGTGCTCCCTCGTTTGCTAAGAATGAAACGCTCTCTGTAATGATGCACAGCCTCTGAGGACACAGCCGACTCGGGCTGCTATGTGAGAGTTCCCATTTGCCTCACATGTTAGTGCTGTGACAAAGAGAAGAGTAAGTGTGATTGAGACTTAGTGAACTTCAGTAATGCAGAGCAAGATTGGGCACTCATTCCAACACCTTTTAATTTTTCAATCATGTATCACACATTCTGGCCTCTGATGCAGCTGAGGATCGAGAATAACTAGATCTGAAGCAACTGAGGCTACTGGCTATGGCAGAAAAGGGTGGAGCAGCAGCTGGTTTGTGTGCTGAGGCAGGGTCTGTTGGGCAAACCATACCTTTGGTTTGCACACCTCAGTTCCCCACTGGACCCTTACGGCTCCCCCAGGAGACTACAAATGCTGCCAGTTCCTAGTAACGCAAATGGGCCCACACCAAGGGGTCAGGATGGTTTCCAAAATAGAGATTTGTGGCCCACCCCAACTTCTTTCAGTGCGTGGGAGGATGATTTCATTAGCCTGTATGTACGCGGGCTGTTTAGATGCTGCACAGGAAAATGCAAAAGAGTATAAATGAAAGCAAGAGAGGAGGAACCCTCCCATCATGCTTCTTGAAGTGGTTTTGAAAAGCACAAAGCCGGGATGTTGTTTCTTTTTAGTGACAGTAGTTTGACGTTGCAAAATACAAAGGCTCGGCGTATTCCCAGCGGCAGAGTGAAAACTGGAGCTACTCAGAAGCAAAACCTGTCATTAGCAGCCAGCCAGGCAGAACAGGCTCCAGAGTGCCAGGAACAGGCAGGAAAGGCAGGAGGGGCTGAGCAACAAAAAAGAGCTTTTCTTAGGGGCCGGTGGTGTGCCTCAGCAGCCTTGGGTGGGGGGTGGAGTAGAGGGCTGCAAGGGCAGCAGGTGGGGTCAGGATGCGGTGGGACATCTCCAAAGCAGGGACGTACTGTTTTTTCTCACGCCCCCCATCCTGCAGCATGAGCAGTGGGTCTGCTCCCAAAAAATCAGAATGGTTTTGACCTGTAATTTTTCTCCCTTTTGTTTTCACTCAATTTTACCTAGCTGCCCTGAGAAATCTCTTTTTATGTGTCGTCCCAGGCCCTTGCTGTGACCCATGTCATCCTGGAGGCATGTAATAATTTAGACTGAAAGCTGTGCTGTGCAGCTCTGTTCTTCACAGCTTCATAGGGTGGAAGAACTAGTGACGTGCCCTAATTTACCTCCCACAGATGTCATCTCCCTAGGAGCTGACTTGAAGGACAGAGGGGCACAGAAAACTGGATCTGGGAAGCACCTGATTCAAAAAGAAAGGAGGAGGAAATTTTATGAACTGGGTTGGATGGATGCAGGGAACGTCACAGCTTTGCAAACCCAATGATCTAAAAAGTTAGCACCATGAACCGCAATGTTGCTGTGGCCAGGTGCAAGAGGACGAGGCTTTATGATGCCTTCATGTTTACCAAGAGAATCTCTTCAAATTAAGAGTATTTTTGTATTGATGCTTCTTTAGTTGTCATTCCCTGTCAGGCCTAACCAACCTCCGAGGGTGAGAAGCAGGATGAGGAGAGGGTTACGTTTACCATAGTGAATGTTGGGGGCTGTGGGTGTTCCCCACATCAGCAAGCAGATCATGGGTGATGCAACCATGGTTGGATACAGGCTGGGGATGTTGCTTCCACCATCACATCCTCCTCTATGGCCTAGGCAGCAAAAAGCAAAGCTCCCCATTCCCTTCTGCTTACAGGAGGCGAGATGTATTCATCTTTTAAATCTAGTGCCTTGTCTCTTCATCGGGATTTACCTTTCCTCAGCCATCACAGTCTAAATGGCCTCTGTGAGACATTCACGTGGGTGTGCTCCATTGTAATCTCTGTGTGTCCCACTCTGCTGAGATCATTTACCTGCTAATAAGCTCCTGTGGTCAGAGATAAAAGGCAAAACTACCAGCCTTTTAAGGATGTGTCTGAGTGGCTTTGCAACACTCTGCTTCATGGAAAATATGGAAAGTTGTTGCGTTCATAATATATCACTCGTATCTGTGTTTGTAAACAGATTTATCACACCATCTGCAGAACTGTACTGTGATCTCCTCCCTGTTTATTTCCTTTCCATTTATATAGTACAGCTCCTACTTATTTTATTCCCTTTTTCTGATCAAATACATTAGCCATCTTTTTTTCTTCCTTACCAAAGGAGTGCGCTCTTTGTGGGAAAGAATCCAATTTGCCCAGCTTAGTGCATAAAAATGCCAGACAGTACTTTTTGGAGAGGTACCTGCTTGGGTGTGTTTCTCATCTCTTCACATCTGTGCAAAGCAGGTGGGGAGGAAAGGATAATTCAGAGCAAATCCGCTGGTAAGCAGGATGCTGTTTTGGTATTTCCTGCTTCCTGTTGCACTGGTTGACCTTAATTTTCAGAAATCTCCAAGGTCAATAATGTTATTATAATCTCTCTGACTTTCTGTAGCTGATACGATATATAATGAAGGATTTGTACAACTGGGAGCAAAAAGCCAGCCCACTTTGTTATCTGGTTTGGTAAGAAATGTTTAGTCATAGGCAAATAAAGAAAGTGGTTTGCTGAGTATAAAAAGTCAGAGCGAGAGAGGTTGTGGTCAGCCACCGCTGTTGCAGCCCCTTGGCGGAATGGCACAAGCTGCCAGCACAGCTCCGGGCAGGGCAGAGCCCGGCCGTGAGCCGGGACCTTCGTCCACCAACAGCCACTCCTGCAGGCTTTCCCATCCATCGGGACCATGGGACATTCCATGCACACAATCAGGTTCCCTGCCTGGTGCACACTTTCACTCTGGGGAGAGGAAAGAGTCTGGGTTACCAGCGGAGCCAAGAGGAGGGACGAGTCCCACCCAGGGAGCAGGGCTTGACCGCTGCTGCCAGCCCCTGCATCTCTGCCCATCCCCTGTGCAGAAGTGAAAGATCCAGGACAGTCAATTCCTTCTCCCAGGGAGGAGGCTGAGGGATCCTGGGCTGTGGGGAAGCCACCAGAGAATGGGGCTGGGCAGGATGAGCTGTGCTGCACCCTGGCCGGATGGTCCCTTACCCTGCCTCGCGCTGAAGGTCGGGCCTTGACCCCAAGCGCTGGAGGAGGACCCTTGGCTTGATGCATGGCACGGGGCAGGATTTGACCACAGCTCCTTAGGAGCTCCTCTCCAGCCACATGCCTGTAAATTCACTGCAGCAAGAGGTGTAGGTTGCTGAGGCAGGACACTTTCGCTTCTCTCCCTCCGGGGAGGGAGGTTTTATCTTCTCAGATTGCTGGGCTTGGGTACAGAGGAGCGACTGGGAGTGACTAACTCCAACAAGAATTTTACCAAGAGTGAGTAAGGGCTCTGGGCTGCAGACAGTGATGACAAATCTTAGAAACTCAAGCCTGCACTTTGGCAGGAGGGTTTGTTGTTTGGGTTTTTGGGATTTTTTATATGGTGCTTTTTATTATTTTTCAGCTGTACAGTGTGTTCTCAGGTGTGTTTGCAGCTTCATGTTTTTTGATCATGACCATCATTTTTTCAGATAACAGAACAGTGAACAACTGGGCACTTGGCCAGCTCCTTCCCCACTAGAGCAAAGGGAAATTCTGCAAGAGGGTTTCTCCAGAGCTCTCTAAAGAGATTTTCTGTGACCATATCCCACTTACTCCACCACCCCTCTGCCCCTTACTCAACACAACCTTTGATGCTGTGAGCTGAGTGCCCCTGCCAGCGTCCCACCATCACCTTTTCCCAGGGGAACTACTGGAGCTCTCTTTAATATCCCATCCCGTTGCACTTAGCATCTTTCCAAGAGGCAGGTTGAGGCCTATTAATATCATGCCTACCAGAGATTAGTGAGCAAGCTTCTGTGAGACTTCTGGGTAAACCAGCAGCGCTGCGACGAAGCAGCCAGGATCTTCTTCAACACTGAAACATCACAAATCAGACTTTAAAATAACAAAATTCTTTCCAAACATTGTAAATGGTTCATCCTTTATCCTGGCTTTCTGGCAAATAAAACCTCTTAGAGATTTCTCAGTTTAGATTTTTCAAGCCTTTCCCCTACACACTGCAGAGCTAGCAACCCTTGTGCCAAAGCTGGTAAAGGAAGTGAGACTCTCCCATAGGCCCTTCAATCCCCCAAAAGCTGGGTTTTGGGCACCAACTAGCCCCCAGGTTATTTTGAGTCCTGTGCAGGCTCACCAGCCCAGGGAAGCAGAGGTCCTAGTGGCATGGCAGAGAGGGGAGGTAGCGTTAGTGACTGGCTTTGGGTCCAGCATGTTTATCCCCCTTTTTTCGGACAAGGTGTCCTCCCTAGGAGCAATTCAGCTTTAAAATTATTCCATTTAGATTTGAAAAGGACTTGCATTGTGTAACTTAGTCACTGAAAAATAATAATCCTGCCTAAAGCAGTCTGTAAAATAATAATCCTTTCTAAAAACATAAGATTTGTCACCAAGAGTTAATCAGACTTAGCTTTTCTCTGTGCAGAATCGGCTCCTCGACCTCTTTGTTGCTAACAGCATGGCTGAGACAGGCCCTGTGCTCCTTGAAGAGATGCTCCCCATCTCCAAAAAGACACACTGCTGGCTTCATAGCCTCCCGCTGCTGAGCCTTTGCTTGCAGCCTGCCGTGCTCCCACATTATCACGCGCAAGCACCACGTTTTGCAAACATATTTGCTGTTACAACAGTCAGGAAAAGATTAAGTGAGTACTATAAAACTAACCTCCACATCAGTCAAAAGAAACAAAAGCAAAAAATAACAGCATAATCGGATGCTCTTTCGAGCAGGATATGCTCAAAATTACTTCTCCATCCCATTGTGAATGCTTAGAAACTGCACAGCCTCTCCAGCACAGTGAGATTTTAAAGTGGTTTAATGGGCATAAGGAGTTCAAAGCTGATAATGCTGCTTCCAACCTTATCCTTTAACTGCATAAAAATAGGTAGTGGCTATTGACTGGTGTAAATTGGCTATTTCAAAAGCTCTCTTTGCTGGCTTAGATGTGCTAAGAGTCTCTCTACAGAATTTTCAGGGCCTGAATGTAATATATGTCATTAAGGAGGGGATGTATTGAGTTTCTTCAGCAGAGGACTGGTTCCAGTGGGTGCTATACATGCTGGAGAGCTGGGGACCTGCTGCAGTTGAGCTTTACATCCCAATCACTTGGAGAAAAACAAGGGCTGCTGGAGAGTTGTTGGTCAGTCCAGACAAACCTAATTTTGTCTTTTTCTTTTTCTTTCAGGACAAACTGTTCACAATGTCAATCAAAAAGGAAGGTGCCCACAAGAAGTGGGTTGCCCTGAAGGAGAAACTTGGACCCCAGGAGACTGACCAGTCGGAGGCCAACTTGGAAAATGCAGAGCCAGAGCTCTGCATCCGTCTCCTCCAAATGCCATCAGTAGTGAATTACTCTGGGCTGAAGAAGCGTCTGGAGAACAGTGATGATGCCTGGATGGTCCAGTTCCTGGAGCTGTGCGGGCTGGACCTCCTCCTGGAGGCCCTGGACAGGCTGTCTGGGCGCGGAGTGGCCAGGATTTCTGATGCCTTGCTTCAGCTCACCTGCATTAACTGTGTGCGAGCGGTCATGAACTCCCACAAGGGCATCGAATACATTGTGAGCAACGAGGGCTACGTCAGAAAGCTCTTCCAAGGTGAGAAGACACCTTCCTGCTTCCTCCATCACACATGGCATGGGGGCAGACTTTCCTGTTGCTTTTCCTGCTGCCCTGCACCAGGCTTTTTGCAAATTATTTGTCACAACTGATTAATGAGTTGTTTTCTTCTTTAAAACAATACTGCTTTGAAATCACATTGCCTTTGCCACGCAATGCTATTTGCACACAAACATCTTCGTAGTTTACTGAGAAGCCCAGGATAAACCCTGGCTGTACGCAGGCATGAGAAGTCCTCAACCCTTCAGTTGTCAGCAGACCTTTGCTATTTAGTTTTTGTGAGCCCCAAGGGCAGAAGGAGGTGAATTGAAAGGGCTTGGAGACTTGTAGCCTCTAAAGAAGAGGGAAGGTGGCATGGTTTAGACTCAAGAGAGCCCATTGTGTGTGCTGCTCAGTCTGTTCCTTCTAGAATATGGTACGTAATACCCCTCACTTTCCCCTGCCACTCACTTGGCTTGTCATTAGGTATGAAACTCTTCAGGGCATCTCCTAAGACTTGTTGTACAGCACTTGATGATGGTGGTGCTGGGAGGATAAGTTCTGGGCTGTTTTACAGAGCTGAGATCACAGCTGTGCCCAGAAACCCTTGTTAATAGCTCTTTAAAATGCATTTAGTCTGAAAGCAAGCTTGTCCCCCTCTTCAGTTTTGAAGTCCTCTTCCTTCCCCTCCACCCTGTAATTACTTAACCAGTGTGAAATACAGAGCTGGCATTTTTGTGCTGTGAAAAACAGGGGGTACCCTGGGCTTTTCAGTGGTCAAGATTCTTTGTGCACTAATAAAGGAAAAAATAAGATAGTCTAATACACTCCTCCCAACTCCCAAGGCTCACAGAGAAAGAATAGTGGAAAAAAGGGAATACATGGGGACTGGCTAGAACAATTGGCTTACTTGGTATGCATATTGGATGTTTCTGCACTAAAAACAAGACTCATTAATTGAGGAAAATGGTTCATCTGCTGTCCTAGAAAATACCCTTATGTGAAAATGGGAAATAAAATGTGTGATTGCGAGTGCTGAGATTTTGGCTGCTGTTGCGGTGTACCACTGGTACGTGGAAGAGATGAACACTTACAAGCAGCACCAAAATGCCAACTGGGTACCTGAACTAGCATTTACTGTTCCCGCTAGAAGTTGCTACGAGATATTGCTGTTGGAATGGAGTATCTATAAATTGAGATATTTTTCTTCCCATCTTTCATGTACTTGCCCCACTCCTTCAATTTTCTTCTTTTTCCACTGCTCATAAGCCATGTGGCAGAAAACACTGAGATTCAGAATGTTAATGTTATTATAAATTCTTTTTTGTTTGTTTGGTTTGGTTTTCCTCCAGCACTTGACACAACTAATGTCATGGTCAAAAAGCAAGTATTTGAGCTCCTGGCTGCTCTGTGCATTTACTCATCAAATGGCCACGCTTTGGCTTTGGATGCCCTGGACCATTACAAGGCAAGTGTTGGGCTGCAGCAGGAGGTACGGCTCTGTTCGGATCCATGCAGGTAGATCCATTTACGACAGAAAAGGGCTGGGAATGAAGGTAATTTGCGTCATTTTGGTAAGAGAAGCAGGGATTTATGAGGTGAAAACTGTAAGAAATTTGGTCTGGTCAGCAGAAGTCCACAGTGCTGCTCTATGACCTGTCTGGACAGACGACTTCCAACCACAAGGTCCTTTTTGGCAGAAAAAGCATACCATCTGAGCAAAATAGTGTCAGCTGAGCAAAATAGTGTCAGAGCCATGTGTTTCACTGGCCACAAGCCCAGGCAGGTGCATCAGTTATCAGAAAACGTAAAGGGATCCAAGAGGAGTTTCACTGACTTTCTCTGCCAACCAGACCCCGCTCCATGATGGAGTAGTGCTGCCTTTACCTGTATCTTCCTGTCTTGTGCACCATGGGAGGTTTTAAGATGCTAATTCTATCTGAGAGCCTGAAGCAAACTAGGGGTTTCTGAACTGTCTGAACAGAAATACCATTTGTGTTATTAACAGAGTGTGAAGAACCAGCAGTATCGATTCAGCGTCATAATGAACGAGCTCTCCAACACAGATAACGTGCCGTACATGGTGACACTGCTGAGTGCTATCAATGCCATCATACTGGGGAAAGAAGAGCTAAGAACAAGGACACAAATCAGAAACGAGTTCATAGGTAAGGATGTTTGTTGCACCTAAACATCTCTGGAGAAAATCAGTTGCTAAGCAGTTTTATTTTCAGATGTACCCATAAAGTGACTAAAGAGGGCTAGGGAGCAAAAAAAAAAAAAAACCTAAAGGCAGCCCTCTTCTGGCTTTTTTGTCTCTATTCTCTTCAACAACCTTTCTGTAATCAGACTTTTTAAACTTTGCTGCTTTCCCATAACTTGAATCTTTCTGGAATCCCAGCAGTACTATGTCACTTGACCTTCTTCAATACATTTCTATAACCAACTGTCGTAGCCACTTTTCCATATGTTGCAATTCCTCTTAAGAGTATTGTCTTTGCTCTGTGTTTGCTCAGTTGAGCCACAGAAGCTGCTCTGGGATTCAGAAAGACTTTCCTAGGATCCTAGGTACCATTTTTAGGATTCACCTCATGTGATGCACACGTCTGAACTGGTGAGCTTTGGCTCCATTTCGCTCTGTGGAGAGCAAGGTCCATTTGACCGCGCCATTCATCTGACTGATTTTAGAGGTCTAATTTGGAATGAGGTCACTTGTGCCCCAGAAGTGCCTGTGTCCCCCAGTAACTCCAGGGGGATGGTTCACACAGCTGCAGACGTGTACCGTGGGTCTCTTCATTTACCCTACCCACTTTGACAGATCCCTTTGAAGAAATTTTCACTTTTTCTCTCTGCAAAATGTATTTATGAGCATAACATTATATAAAGATCATAATAGATCAGTACCAAGTAGGTCATAATGCCAATATATCTATTTTTTGTTCTCTCAGGACTTCAGCTGTTGGATATTTTAGACAAGCTAAGGTAAGCATCACTGTTTAAATTTTCCTTCATAAATGAGATTCACAGTAACATATCTGTGGAAGCTTAATAGTTATCAGCCTTCAGTTGTGTGAAGTGTACCTGGGTGGAGTGGGCCACACTTGTGTGCACCCATTAATGGGAACTGGAGGTATTAGGCTAGTGTTAAGATGCTTTTGCCAACCCAGTGTCACAAATGGCATTGACATTGGCATGGAGCAAGGCTCAGCAACATCCTCATTGAGGCTGCATTTCAGGCTGAACCTGAAGTAGTGCTGTGGGCTCACTGAGCAGCTTGCTGTATTCAAAACCCCTTCACTGATGGTGTTGGTTCCAGAAGCATTCAGCAAAACCGGTTTACTAATGCGTATCTGGACATACCTGTGTTTGCAGTTTCTTAATTTTAAATGATGTTCTGTCAGAAACACCTATGATGAAATCTAGAATGCATTATATGTGAGTGGCAGTTATGCATGTAACTTGAATTGCTCCATCCAATCCCATAAAAATTAGGGAAGAGAAGATTTTTCAATAGTGCCAACTAGCAAGGGTAGAGTTCCTCCACTGAGTTGTCTTGAGAGTGCTGAAAAACTTGACTTTAGAGTGTTTGGAGGTTTTTTAATCCAATTTTGACTAACAGATAAGGAAGTTTTTCAAACAGAAACATCACTGTAATATTTTTTATTTGTCTTAACCTTAAAAAAAAAAAAAGGAGGATGGCCCAGTTTCAAAATGGTGGAAATGCCACACTGTTGTTACAGCTCTTAGGAGAAGTTCATACAAACATACACTGAGCCAGGTTATGCCATGAAAAGTCCCATTCATTTGTATGTGATGACTGTAGAAAGAGGTACATTGAGTTCAAGAAAGGATACGCTGATGGCATTTGATCCATTACAAATCAGGTAGAGTCGACTACTTTCAGCACTGACTGGCTGAGTCTGAGGGGCAGAAATAAAAGCTATTTAAATGAAAACAATCATCTGAAAATCAGTGAAGGGCTCTCCAGTGAAAATGAATGATGTAATATTGCAGAGACATAGAGGAGGAGGATCTGCTTATCCAGTGTGATACATTTGAAGAGTTCAAGATAGAAGACGATGAGGAATTATCAAAGATATGTGATGGGATAAACATGAACGATCATCATGAGGTCTTTTCATCTCTCTTCAATAAAGTAAGTAGGCCTTCACATGGGGTGCAAAGTCATGTAATGGCAAAGTTAACAGACTTTGCTTGGAACCAGCCTTGCTGTGATGGAAAGCTGCCCTGTCTTCCAGGTGAGCCGCTCTCCGGTCTCCATCCAGCTGCTGTCCATCCTCCAGAGCCTGCTACACTTGGAACCATCTCATCACTCCAGCCTCCTGCTGTGGGAGTCCTTGGACGCGGTAGTGAACAGAGCCCTTTTGCTCGCAAATGACAGTAAGAATGACATATTCAAACCGTCCTTGCATTCTGCTCTTGTTTTTCCTTGTCACACCTACTGTCCACAAAAGTCCTTCCCAAATGCACAGAAATTAATCTATGTGACTTGCTAAGAGCTGAGCAGAAGCTGGAACAAAGCTACACCTCCTGCATAGGGTCAAGTCTTGATGAGAAACCCCAGTCATGCGGATGCCAGTGAGAGCTGGCCATGTTTAGCAGTGGGCTCGGGATTCAGTCTTGCTTTGATGGATGAGCCCTGAGCTTTGGATGGTGGGAGTCATTGGGAATCTGTCCTCATTGGCATCCTGCTGCTGGTGCTGGCTAATCTTGCTGGCAGGCATGCTTAAAACAGTGTTTGTGGGCTAGGACCATGGGAAGGAAGTTTCCTGGAAGCTGAAAGTGCGGTTGTGTAAAGTGACACCAGGGAGTGGCTCTGTGGTGCCACATCTGCTGCTTGCAGAGTGTTGAATAGATGAACCGACCTTTGGGCTCTGTCCCCTTCTCTGACCCTGACATGTTTATCTAGTCCAAGGGAACACAGTTGAAGAAGTCATCGAGAGGCTGCTGTCTATCAAGAAACATCCAAACAAGCAAAAGCGAGCTGAAAACCGTCTGTCCGGGAGTGCAAATGGAGGCATCCAGGCTGACCTAGAACCATGTGCACATGCAGCTCGGGGCCCAGCATCATCATCAAACCCCTCCAAGGCACCAGCAACTCCCTCAGGACCACCCGTCAACGAAAAGAAGATCTCATCCTCCCAGCTCATAGCCTGCTGTGCTTCACTGCAGACATCCAACCCTCCACCCAACACCACTCCCGCCCCAGCACCTCCACC
>NW_010253789.1:0-846 GCF_000690775.1 Eurypyga helias
GGCCAAGGGGGGAGAGCCAGGCCCCCCCCTGCACCCACACCTTGCGTGGCCCTGCCGGGTGAGAGCCCCCCTGCCCCACAAGGGACCCCCGGCTGTACCGTGTCCCACAGCATCAGCCCCCCAGCACCCACAGAGCCGCAGTGCACCCCCCCGGTGCGCCCCTGCCCCACGCGGGAGCAGCACAGCCCTCCATGCCCAGAGGTGCCCGCGGGCTCCCCGGGGTCCAGGACTTTCAGAATCCAGCACAAGGATGCAGCCTCACCCCTGCAGCCCCAAGGGTTCGGGCATCTCCTCCCCCCTTCCCAGCCAGCCCCTGCACGCTCTCGGTGGGCACAAGCACCTCAACAGCCCCCACGCGCTCACACCGAAGGTGGCAGCCATGCCCCCCAGCTCCGTGGTTATCCAGCCAGAGGTTATCCCGTGGGTACAGCCGGCATTGCCTGGTGACGCCTGCCAGGCTCAGGGAGGAGATGCCGGACAGCAAGCGCTCCAGCTCGGCGCAGATTCCATCCCACAGTGCTCCGTGAGCACATGGAGCCCCCCCGGACACAGCATCCCTGTGTCACAGCCACCTCCCAACAGGGACGGGGCCCCACGGTGCTCGGAACAGCTCTCCCCGGCCGCCTGCTCCCGCCTCAGGTCCTCTCCCTAAGGAATTCTTCAATATACACTAAACAAGCCCAATTTTAAGGTAAACCAACACTACGCTGCTGCACCCCCCTGCCCCCATGGAAGGGGTCCAGCCCCACAGGCATCTGGGAGCCTTTGCCAGGACGCCGGATAGCCAGGACACTGGTCAGCCCGCGGCAGGGTCAGCGGGAGCCGGGTGGCTCACGTGGGAGATGT
>NW_010253790.1:0-386 GCF_000690775.1 Eurypyga helias
TGCACGCAGGCACGCGTGTCCCTCGCCCGTGCGCGGGGTCACGCATGTCCCTGGGGGTGTGCACGGAGCCACGCATGTCCTGGAGGGGAAGCGTGTCCCTGGGTTGTGCATGGAGCCACGTGGGTCCCCTGGGGCTGGGTAGAGTCACGCGTGTCCTCGCGGGGGGAGGCGTGGTCCGCTTGCCTGTACGCGGAGCAGTTCGTGTCCTTGGCGTGGGATGCACGTCCCTGGGGCTGTGCGTGTCCTCAGGGAAAACGTGTGTCCCTTGGTGTGTACATGCGTGTCCTTAGCAGGGTGATGCGTGTCCCTGGGGCTGTAGATACATAGAGCCACGCGTGTCCTTAGCGGGCTGATGCGTGTCCCTTGGGGCTGTACATAGAGCCCTG
>NW_010253790.1:584-1347 GCF_000690775.1 Eurypyga helias
GGGTGATGTGTGTCCCTTGGTGTGTACATAGAGCCACACATGTCCTTAGCGGGGTGATATGTGTCCCTCGGGGCTGTATATAGAGCCACGCGTGTCCTTAGCGGGATGATATGTGTCCCTCGGGGCTGTATATAGAGCCACGCGTGTCCTTGGCGGTCTGATGCGTGTCCCTTGGTGTGTACATAGCACCACATGTGTCCTTAGCAGGGTGATGCGTGTCCCTGGGGCTGTACATACATAGAGCCATGTATGTCCTTAGCGGGATGATGCGTGTCCTTTGGGGCTGTACATAGAGCCATGCATGTCCTTCACGGGGTGATCCATATCCCTGGGGCTGTGCATAGAGCCACATGTGTCGTTAGTGGGCTGATGCGTGTCCCTTGGTGCGTACATAGAGCCATGTGTGTCCTTAGCAGGGTGATGCATGTCCCTTGGTGTGTTCATAGAGCCAAGCGTGTCCTTGGTGGGGCGATGCGTGTCCCTTGGGGCTGTATATAGAGCCACATGTGTCATTAGTGGGGTGATGCGTGTCCCTTGGTGTGTACATAGAGCCACGCGTGTCCTTGGCAGGGCGATGCATGTCCCTTGGTGTGTACATAGCGCTACACGTGTCCTTGGCGGGGCGAGGCGTGTTCCTTGGTGGGGTGATGTGTGTCCCTTGGTGTGTACATAGAGCCGCATGTCCCTTGTACATAGCGCTACACGTGTCCTTGGCGGGGCGAGGCGTGTTCCTTGGTGGGGTGATGTGTGTCCCTTGGTGTGT